>NC_068990.1:18283939-18291731 GCF_001194135.2 Octopus bimaculoides
ATATATATATATATATATGTATGTATATAAACATGAATACGTATATACTGGTATATACATATACATACTTACATACACCCCTCCACACACACAAACACACGATGAAAGACACAGATATGCACACTCACAGGTATACGTAAAGTTCGATCTGAAATGTATCTAAATTGGATTCCTATTATTAAAAATGCACTCCATGTTGCTACTTAAATTCGCCGAGACAATGATTGCAAAATTCAGTTTGTTTAAGTGTGTTTTCAATAAAATCTTATATTCATCTGTGATTGAAAAGGATGGGACACGAACGAAGAGAAACCGAAGAAAAACACACAAAAATTATTAGAGAACAGACTAAAGAGGTATACACAAATATAAAGAATTACATGCGCATGCAAAACAGATATGTATGTTTGTATAGATATATGTAGGCAATTACATACAAACTACACAATTCATTGGAAGAGATAAAATTACAATAGAAGCAAATTGAATATATATTTGTTACAAATTCAAAATAAATTGAATAACGACGAGAATAAGTATGACGGATATATTTTTTTCTTTTCCTTTCACAATAATAATAATACTTATATTACCCAACAACAAAACTTATTGCTAACACTACTATTGCTGCAGCTACTGACAACACCACCACTACTACGACTTCCCCCACCCCGCCACCAGCACCAGCACCACCACTGCTACTACTACTACTACTACTACTACTACTACTACTACTACTACTACTACTACTGACATGCAAATATAGCAATATTGGCTAAAATAACTGCAGGCTAAAGAATATACGAATGGAAAATTAAACCACTCGCAAGAAAGCCATATTTAATCATTTACTCTCCCTCTCCCTCTCTCTCTCTCTTTCTCTCTCTCTCTCTCTCTCTCTCTCTCTCTCTTTCTCTCTCTCTCTCTCTCTCTCTTTCTCTCTTGCTCTTTCTCTCTATATATCTATCTACCTATCTGTCCGTCTGTCTGTCTGTCTATCTATCTCATTACACATTGCTTTCAATACATATGCACTCACGCGTCCCCCATCACACACAAATGCACACACACACGCACACACACACACATACATACACACACACACACACACAAATACACTACAGGTTTATCTACTTTGCCTGCATATGCAAGTGTATGTACGTGTGTATGTTTGTATTTATGCCTGTGTGGATTTATAGACATATATATTTGTGTGTATATATATATATATATATATATATATATATATATATATATATATATATATATATATATATATATATATACGTGTGTGTATGTGCGTATAAATATATAAATATATGTATGTATATATATATTCATGTGTGTATGTGTGTATATATATATATATATACATATATAAGTACACATATGACAATATATGTATATATATCCATAGCAATATAAATCTATCTATATATATGTATATATAGATGCACTCAACAGTATACACACAAACACACACACTCACAGAAACACATGCGTGCACACGCACATTTGTATATGTGTGTATGTATTATGAATCCAACTATCCACGTTTCTATCTGTTTATCTGTCTGATTCTCTTCCTTTCACTCTCTCTCTCTCTCTCTCTCTCTCTCTCTCTCTCTCTCTCTCTCTTTCTCTGTCTAAATATGTATGGGCATCTAATCTGTATCATCCAATGTGATTTTTCTGTTCTTTAATACGATAGGCATGGGCTTGAAGCAATTTCGCTGCTGTATCTAGCAGATGTCACGACCTCGTATGTGATTTCTTTTTTCGTCTTGATCGATCCAACAGCGACATAAATTTGAGACATTAGGACAAGTTTCAATTGGATTTTTATCCGAAAGTTTGTATTCTGTATAAGCAACTATACCCACAAGCATACTTCGTTCATTGGCTATCTAAATGAGTATCAACGAAGCCTATTATATAGAGGATAGTTTTATGGCACAATTTCTCATAAAACAGGATGATTCTGTGTTGTAATAAATGTAGTGTTTCTCTCTGTATGAAGAACAACACCAAGAATAACAATGCCTTGATGCAAAACCAAGCAATGCTTCTTATAGCTTATGAACTTTTCTGCTTGGAAGTGTTAACATGTACGTTTTGTCTTGGCGTAAAAGATGGACTACAGCAATCATTTTGCTCAATACTGTAAATTTGCTTGTTAGTTGCTTAGCCTTAACCAGATGAGTACATCCTTTAGTGGCTGATGATATGTGTATCTCTGATCACGAACAGAAGTAGTGTGGGAGCATCATAGGCATGTGTAGAGAGGAATTCTTTGAGGCTTGAATAATTCATTCCCGAAAACGTGGGTGCTTAGATCTTCATTCTTAAAGAACCCCTATTCAAGGACCTTTTGAAGAAGATCGGCTACTTCACCTGAAAAAATTCTATCTGTGCCCCACCTGCAAGGTCATGTGCTGTTTATTTTGATAAAAGGTCATGATGTAGTGCGCATATCGTTGTGATGTATGTGCCTGGAGTATCCTTATCAGACTGATAGTCATGATGGATATGTTGAGCTTCGTATATTTGTATGCCAACGATTTACTTTCAGAATTTATTCGTATATTTGTATCGGGCAATTTACTTTCACAGTTTAAATTCTGCTGACTATGCCTTTTACCCTTTCCAGGTCAATGAAATAAGTGCCAGTTAAGCAATGTAATTCACTAAACACCTCCTCTAAAATTGCTGGCGTTGTGTCGAAATTTAGTTCCATTTTCTTTTTATTAATTGTCTGATAATGAAGTTGCCTGAATGCGAATTTAGGATAGAAAGTCCTGTTATAACAAATAAAGATATTTTTTATATATTCTATTTACAGTTATATATTCAAAATATACAGAAAATATAAAGAAATAGAAATTATTGATTTTCAGTAGCCAAGATGATACATTATTGCATTCAAGTTTTATGGAAAGATCTAATGAACAATTTGTTTGAAATTCTTCAGCCTTGATACATTGTTGACCTCCTATAAAGTACATATATCAAGGAAACGTAGACACACAATGATAATGGAGAGCATTTAAATGAATACCATTTGACATTGTTGTATGGAGAAATCTAATAAAACATTGTGTTTGAAATATGTCAAATTTCATAGCTAATTGGACAAATATATTTTCATATATGACGTATATTCTAGAGCTGTAGAGTAATTTAGTTAGAGCAGCAAGATGGCAGAATCGTTAATGCGTCGGATAAATTGCTTAGTAGCTTTTTACATACTGAGGTCAGCTGGGGTCAACTTTTCTTGTCATCTTTTAGGGTTGATAAAATAATTCCAATCAAGTAGTGGGTCAACTAACCCTTTAAATTGCTGTTTTGTGCCTAAAGAAGGCGAACTAGTAGAATCGTAAAAATATTGGATAACATTCCTAGCGGCGTTTCTCCCATCGTCGAGTTTGATTTATCTTTTCATCATTTGCGAGTCGATAAATAAGCATCAATTGAGCACTGTGCTCGATATAATTGATATGACCCCTGCCTTCAAAATTGCTGGCCTTGTGCCAAACTTTGAAAGAATTATTTTTTGATTTTTGTGATAAAGTGTAGCACGTGTATATGGGGTTTGTCAATTGTCCCAAAGAGTTGAAATCGAATCGGTTGATGTTCAATCTGACATGCTCTCGATCGACCTCTACAGTAACGCTCATAGTAGGGTTTGAATACCAGAACGTTGACCTCTGGTGGGGTATGAAAATGCAAAGTTCATAATGCAGCAATAGAGAAGATATGTAGAATGAAGAATTCCAAGAGAAGAGGCATGTGTATCTTATCTGCTGGGCGGATGTAAAGGTGTTGTATAACCACCGTGGAAGAGACAGAATAAGTAGCATGACTTTAATCTAGGTCAGTGATAGTAGTATATTGTTGAGCACATCTTCATCAGTCAAGCCTCTGCCGCCTTGTTTTCGTTTTAAGCAGAAGCGGTCTAAGTCACTGTTTATGTGGAAATTATGTGTGCTTGTGAATATTTTTCGGGTATTCACATCAGTAGTTCGGATCTTATCGAGCGTCAAATTAAGCAGCTGAAATATTGGTATGAGTACTGGCGCTGCAAACACATTGCTGGTCGCTGTTTTATTGAATGCAGAGAGTTCTGAGGTTCAATTTTCTTTATTCGGTTGTAATAGTCTTTAGTGACACGTGTTTTGTTGCAGGTGCCATTGCAAGATATATTTTCATTCTAGATACCAGTAACAACCCTTGTCAGATACAGGGGAAACAATCAAATCATTCATGGAGATGTTACTAATCTGGTTTATAGTTTTTTTCCTTTTTTAACTACCATATAACCTATATCCTGACCAAACTCTAACATACGTCCTTTGAAAGTGTTGTAAGTATGTATGTATGTATGTATGTATGTATACATGCATGCATGTATGTATGTGTCTCTTCTTTTTTAATTATTATAACTCTTCCACTGAGGAGGGAGCCGCTTTCCAACAAAGATACAAAGCTCCAGCTTTGGGATGTAGTCAACACAGACAAATTCACATTTGGAACTTGAGAAATGTCTTGCATATATTTATTGTTCCGCTCACAGTTTGCACTTGTAATGTACGAATTAGCCGGTCGATTTCTCTTTATGAAAATTCCAATTTATTCAGATTCTCCTTTAAGCATTTATTAACAAAATGTATGTATGTACGTACGTATATATGCATGCATGCATGTATGTATGTATGTATGTATGTATGTATGTATGAATGCATATATGTATACATATGATGATGGATTCTCTTGTCTTGAACGACAAAAGTAAGTTCAGTGAAATAAAGCGTTAATCATGTTCTCTGGACATGATTGTGTCTCTTGAGGCCTGCTAGTGCCTTGCAAACCTTTTGTCAATTGGAACAAGTTGAGGACTCAGTTTTTTAGAGTGATTGTGGATCATTTACTATGTATTTTCTTGAGTGGACGGCCAGAGAGTTTGTGAGCATCCGATTTAGAGGATTTGGCTGTTTGTTGCTTTTAAAAGTTCCATGGGTACGTTGCATTTCATACATGTTAGGGTCCTTATGTAGTATTGGAAGGTTTTGGATAATAGTGTTATATGCTTCGTTGTTTCTGGGGTTGTATGTGGAAATATAAAGTAATATTTATGGATTGGATGTGTTGTTTTGATTGACTTCCATAGTATTTGTATATTAATTCTTTTTGCACGTTTTATGCCATCCTCTATAAGCGAAGTTGGGTTGTGTCTGTCAACGAGTACTTTTTAAAGTTCTTGTAGTCTGAATTATCTGGTGTTTTGTCCTGACACTATAGTGCAGATTCATCTCCTATAGAATTATTAAAAGCAACAAACAGCCAAAATCAATAAAGCGGATACTCGCAGAGGCAAAACTAATCTCAAATATAACGAAAGCAAGAGTTATAAAATGTGGACGACCGAACTGTGAACACGTCTCAACATAATGGGAGGCTCAGAATTGATAATTTCAGGTCATACCCGGTTAATTAGATCTACGGTCAAGTTGTGAACATTCCCATTTATTTTTTGATATACATTATTTCCAGCAATACATCACGTAAAAGAAATTTAGTTCTTACTTTTAAGATAATAGATTTAGGAGTTGGTCATATTTAGCTGTTATTTCTAGCAGAACGATTACTGTCATAGAGTTTCTCTCGTTAACTGCTGGAACATAGTCTTTTACTGTTATTTATAAATATTTAGATTCCTGAAGATTATGGTTCGTCTGTGTTCAAAAGGAAAAATAAAGAAAGAAAATGTAAATAAATAAACAGAAAAATAAAAATAAAACACCAAAAATAAAATATATCATAATAAAAATTAAAAATAAAAACTCTTAAAAGTTATATATGTTTAGCTTAGGAAAAAAAAATGTTGAGATGTTCAGCTTAAGAAAATATTCGACTCTTATTCTATTTTCAGTTTATACTGCACTGAAAAGAGATTGCATTACTTGGCTTAGAATGTTAAAAAATATTTACTCTTGCTAGCTGATTGTAAATTCTATTGAATAGCTTTAGTATAAATGTGACTGTGTTTTCTTTTATGTATGTCTATGCGTTTGTATGCGTGTATATATATATATATATATATATATATATATATATATATATATATATATATATATATATCTATATATATATCTATATATATATATGAGTACCGTATTTTTCTCCGTATGAATGTGTTTGCTGTATTTCCTCTGTGCGTTTATTTATTTATTTTTTCCATTGTATTGTACGATTCATACAAATATTTTGGAAGTTTTAAGAAATAAGATAACAATGTCACTATAAACGATTAGATTCAAGTGGCTTAAAACAAATTATTTGGAATATAAAAGGTAGATTAGTAACGGGATTTTAAATATGATATCAACTATACAAACTCCCGTTTAGTGTTTGTTCTGAGGTTTGTGACGGGTTACAATTACAAAATAAATCCCCCCAAAATACAATAAAATGTGGATTAAAAAATAACCTGAGAAGTTTAAAGTTGTTAGATCGAACATATATAGTGGCGCTATATTAATTAATAAACAGTATACTCCTTATATGCAGTTGATTGAATAAAAGACAAAATTTAGGGTAGATATCAGATTATGTCCGATAAGAACTTCACATCACAACCTCTTTGTTCCAGATTTGATTCTGATCTATAGCAGTTTGGGGATGTATCTTGTACTATAGACTTGACAGAGAACTTTAGTATTATGAGCAAAATTAAGCAGACAGAAACTGTGCTGGTGTCTGCCAGATTGGATGTATCTGCTTTTGCATGGATTATAAAAATTAGCGTCGCCTAGTTTAACTCCGTTCATTTGCCCTTAGGTACCTTTTACATAGTTTAGTTTGGAGCAAATATTTGAATAAGAATCTATTCCTCCCCTCATTGGCAACGGAGTATATGCCCGTTTCTCTTATCTTTTGAATATATCATTTAAAAGATCACCAAACGCAAAAATAGATGCAAACTCAAAGCTAAGAACAGAAATTTTTGTGCGGGAGGAATGAGATGTGTACAACTGACACAAAATAAATAAGGAGAGGGAATTCCTAAGGAAAGGAAACGTGGTAATTATTAGAAAAGGTAGATGACGATAAGAACGAGAAGAAAATAAGAAACCCTGATGATTTGAAAACCAACGTCGAGAGACGAAGATGTAATAGTGAATTGCTCTTGGGTACCTTTTCAGATAATTCATTTTCGTGTAAGTAGCTGGACAAAATTCTGTTTCTCCCATATGAGCGTTTCTCTTACTCTTTTGAATAATGAAGCGTATTATATTTATACCCGAGGAGAAATGATTTAAATGAACAGATATAATTTCAACGAGTATTGGTGACCGATGGATACAAGAAATACTAACTCAGCAATATGATACGATTTTGAGTTATTTACTTCATATTAAATCTAGAGAATTCCCAATACAGATTCCCTTGATTCTTGCTCCCCACGGGTGAGGCGGATATGAAGCTGGAAAATAAGATGAATTCATTCTGTTTTTTAACGTTAATTAGGTTTTTTTACTATTTCAAGTTGTCCAAAACTATAGCAAAGAAATAAATTATTATATGGAGGCAAAGACTGTTTGGTCTTCTCGCTAATACGGAGCAGAGTTCCCTATTTCTTTTAGTGGAACTGTTATTTGTCAGTTTTGGAATGATTGCGCTGGATCATTCAGTGTACTTGCGTCGGTAGCCTCCCGGATTCAAACAAATATGATTCTTTAATTTAGAAATAAGTTTTCCGTGCCATAATCCAGAGTAATACAATGTATATATA
>NC_068990.1:18291944-18294465 GCF_001194135.2 Octopus bimaculoides
TATATAGTGAAACAAATTGTAATAGCAATCGAAAATCAAACCAGTCGTGGCGCATCTAATAATAAATCTGTAAAATCTATAATCTTATAAATAACTCATCTTAGACATTTCTGAATTGATATCTCAAAATTGAGATTTTGTTCCGAAATGTTTAAGAGAATTTCGAAGGTGGGAGTAAATCAATAAACGTAAGATAAAAGTCAAGTCATATCAAGTGGGATTATTATATACAAAGAGCGATTATACGTACAAGGAGATAATTAAATAACACTGGCTATTGACGTTTCTGCTACTTCACCACTATATGGATAAGAACTGTTATTTTTTGTCACTAGACCACTGAGTCCATGTATATGACTGGTACTTGGTACATCGACGTCACTGGAATAAGAAACAAAAATCAGTCGCGTGTAAATGTTTCTTGCAACAAAGTAATGAAACTAAATAATAGTTTTAAATTTAGGTGTAAGACTAACAATTTTATTAAGCGGATGTTACTTAAATACATCGATCAGAGTACTTGACTGATATTTCATTCTTTTGATCATAGATGGATTAAAGCAAAGATACCTTTAGCTGACTTTGAAGTCAGAACGTAAAGAGGACGAATAAATGCCTTAAAGCCTTTCCCCCACGCTGTAACAGTCGTCGCCGCGATGAAATTAAATAATGGTTTCTAATTTAGGTACAAAGCCAAGAATTTTGAGCATATTAGTGTAGTCGATACCTTCGATCACAGTTGGTGATTCATTTATTTGGTAAGGGAGGATGAAATGTAAAGTTGACCACAACGGTATTCGAATTCTGAATGTAAAGACCCGGAAAAAATGCAGCAAAGCATTTTGATACAGGTTTAGCTATTTTAGGAAGAGACAATTAGTCGATTACATCGATGCTAGTACTGGAATAACAGTTTATTGTATAGATCCCGAAGGAACGAAAGGAAGAGCTGATCTCGGTGCAATTTGAACTTAGAACGGAAAGAGCCGGAATCGATGCTGAAAAGAATTTCTTCTCACTCTTTAATGATTCTGTTAGCTCGCCACCTTCTTATTGAATCTATATAATACGAACCATTTTATTCAATGCTTTACCATTTCCATAGCACTTCATATGATATATATCACAAATTTTACAAGGTTAGCGCTATTAGATATAACGTACAATGTTATAGTTTAACTTTATCACATAGGCTTTTATCGTTACAGTAAAATAATACTTCTAGAAAAATGTGCTAACTTAGCACAAATTTTATAGCATTTATTATATTAAAGATAACCACTTAGAAAGATCTTCGAATGTTCCAGCATTTCGCTCGACTGGTTCTCTGTGAAAACAATTACATTTATATTCAATAATTATTAGTCTTTCTTAAAGTTAACAGATTTCTTCAAACGTCTCTGTTGGTATATAATTTTGGTCGATATTTTTGGTTTTCCATAGCTGAAGTGTCATAATATTCACGTTAAAAGATGGTTGTTTTGTTCTTTGAAGTATAACTTCTGTAGAACAAAATTATACTTGAAATTAAGATTTTCAATTTCAAAAATATGACGTAAATGAATCGAAAATCACGCTTATCTAGTCAGTGATACATCAATACTAACAATGATTTCTATTTTATGAGTAGAACCAATTTTAGTTATTGTTGTTTTGTTGTTGCTAGCGGTTAGCTTCCAGCTGAAGCATTGATTACGCAGTCATGGCAGCAATAGCAACAGCAGCAACGGCAGAGTCACGAGTCACTATCTCCAACAATAGCAGTAATTATAACGACGTGAGTCCCGAAAATAGCCTCGACTGTACCCGCACAATAACCATAACAACCAGCATAAACTCCCAGTATTTTCTTAAGACAGGCAAAACACTTCATTCGACATACCATACCTCCCTGAAGAGAGTCAGAAGATTCGTCGTAAGGAGTTTCTGTCGTGGTTAAGAAGTAAAATTAAGACCGTTGAAGAGCTTCTATAAAAAAGACAGTTGCTTTCAACTGCTAATTACATTTAATTCACACATAAAATGTTGACCGGAATTTCAGTTTCAGTTAACTATTATTGTAGGGTTTTGCTAAGTTGGTGCAGGGTGGAAGACGAAAGCATATTTGCAAAGTTATGGTTAGCAAGCTTATGATAATTAAGTGTAGTTTTCAGCCGAGTCCGTTGTTAAGATAACCACCGACCGTTTCCTTTGCCGAGAAGTACAGTTTTCCTTTATCTGGTTGATATGAAGAGAGATTGTGTTGTGCGTCAACTCGTTCAACCTGACCCACAGCCTGAAATTTGGTGGAGGGGGTTATCAATTACATGGACCCCCAATACTCAGCTGCTTCTTATTTTTATCGACCCTGAAAGGATGAAAGACAAAGTCGAGCGCGGCGGAATTTGAACTTAGAACGAAAGGACGCACGGGATGCCGCTAAACATTTTGCCCGGCGTGCTAACGATTCTGCCAGCTCGCCGCGTTAGTAATAATAATAGTAATAATAATAATAATAATAATAATAATAATAATAATAATA
>NC_068990.1:18294475-18295527 GCF_001194135.2 Octopus bimaculoides
ATAATAATAATAATAATAATAATAATAATAATGATAATGATAATAATAATGATAATAATAATAATAAAAATAGTAAAAACATCATTCTTAACAGAGCTTGTGAATACTCGAGTTCATTGCCCGCAGCGCTTGACTGACACTTGATTTTCTCGACACAGGAAGGAAGAAATGGAAAGTTGGGCTCAGTGGGAACTTAAGAATATAAAGTGCTATAACGAAACAATACAAGCCATTTAAATCGGCACTCTACCGATTCCATCAGTTTATTATATTAATATTATTATTGATATCTTTCTAGTGATAACGTGGAATACAAAATAAAAACAATATCTTTCGCATTGCATATCATGTTTATATACTACATTTATTTTTTGAGGGGCGTGCTAATTCATGATTTTACTAATGAGTTTTACTAAAAGCTTTTAGGATATGATTTGGTGTTATGTATTATGTGACACTAAATACATTGATTTTAGTTCATGCGAAATGATGCAACGCGCACAAAACATAAAACTAGCACTTTAATAAAAAAGGGAAAATTTATTAGAAATTGTCACTGAACAGAAATACGTCTGATTGGAAGCATAATGGTGATATAGATTACGTTAATGATACTTGCACATAATTAACGGTTTCAATTCCTCTACAGGGTTTTCTTTCAACTCATAGACAAAACTATCCATTATTTCATTGCCAAGTAAGATAGTAGTAGAACATCTGTCATTGTTACTTGTGATAGATTGGCGCTCTGTTCAGTGGAGAAGAGATATTACCTAATTCACACCATAGAATCTGAGATCCATATGATTGTCAAGGTAGTTTCGGGACTAAAGAAAGTACAAATTATGTGCAAGTAAAAATTACAGAGAATATAATCCAGTTTGATTGTATCACTTTAATGGGAAACCCTAATCGTAATTTTTCATTTAATAAATATGGACAAATATGGTTTTGTGGTAAAATAGTGGGTCGAGTTTTGAAGGCGTTATTTACTTGAACATCGTGCAAAAAAGCAAAGCAAAACAAAAGAACTAGTGTATATATATATATAT
>NC_068990.1:18295731-18303666 GCF_001194135.2 Octopus bimaculoides
TATATATACCTGTGTGTATTCGGACTTATATGGGTGTGAGCATATGTATAGTACATAAGGAAATACATATCAGTGCACATATATTGATATATATATGTATGTATACATACATCTATATACACTTACATATGCACACACACGCACACACACACACACACACACACACACACATATATATATTTATGCTGTATGTACATATCACTATCAATCAACTAATAAGTCTTTCCAACTACATGTTTCCGAGTTCAGTTCTACTGTGTGGCACATTTGCTGGATGTCTTCTACTAAAGCCACATACCGACAAAAACTTTCTGAGTGGATTTGGTAGACGGAAAGTGAAAGGACTTATCGTATATATATATATATATATATATATATATATATATATATATATATATATATATATATATATACATAAATATTTTACATACATAATAGAATTTAGAGTATGAACGTTGCTTGCTTGCTAAGGAACTGCATAGCAAAGACGACCCTGTACCTCAGCTGATGAGCTGCAGTTTTTACCATAAATACCACATAAGTACCTCTTCTCAATAATATGTCCTGCAGAATGATGGCATTGAAAATTTAATAAAGTATGTGTGTTTTGGAGTCCTCCAAAGAAGTCATCGTTCATCACATGATTTGGCTTATATGAGAAAGTGATCAACCATGAATGATATCATAATGGATGTTAGACACTAATAGCGAAGTGTTTACTACACTTCAACAGATTTCGATATCAGGTTTCAAAACTGAATCGCAAAATCTAATCTCTGGGAGTGTCAATGTTGATTTAAAATAGTCTGTACAGTTCAAGCGAATCATATGAATTAAACAAGCAGCATATGTGTGACAACCGATTAGATTAAACATTAAGGGCATTCAGGTGGGAACTATCTGCCATTTTTCAGATTCAATAAACTCTGCTCTCCATTATGCAATATAAACACTGTACTTTGAAGATATTGTGATATGATCCGGGAGGGAGAGCCACAGGTTCTCTTGATCCGTAGTGTAGATGAAAATATTAAGAGATTTAGTTTCGAATAAGAAATTAATGACCTGAAAATTGCGTTATACCATGCAGTTAGTAATTTCTGTTTCCGTTGAACAATTCAGTTTTGAAAGCCAGTTCTGCTTCATCGTTAACACTCTATATGAAACTGGTTTATATATGTAATACCTTTTTAACATAAATAACCAGTTTCTTCGGGTTGCTTTTTGTTTTTGAGCATATAGTCAATTCTTGTGTTAGCATCATAACTACTCTATCTTTTTTGTGACCTAGCATATCTAGTACTACATTATCCAACTTGTTGTTTTTATTGTTAAAACTGTCATATGCGCTTAGAGAGACATTTGGTTGTGAATTCGAGCAAATTCTTCATATCGTTATTTTCACTGCAATTAGTTTGTAAATATCGATTTCAAAATTTGGCAAAATGCCAACAGTTTCGGGAGAGGAAGTAAGCCGATTACATCGACTCCATTGCGAAACTGGTACCTATTTTTATCAGTTCCGTGAGGATGAAGGACAAAGTTAACCTCGGCGGAATTTGAACTCACAACGTTTAGGCGGGTAAAATGCCGCTAAGCATTTTACCCGACGTGCAAGCTCGATGCCTTAATTAGTGTGTGAATATCAAAACGAATTCTGTTTTCGCACTCACACCGTAATTTTTACTGCGTTTAGAACACAGGCTTAGACATCGTTAGAAAATGGTGTTACTTAAACTCAAATAATCACGAAATCCCTGACTATTCTCTGCAATATCTTAGTGTATCGTGACGTCCCGGTTAGATGTTTCTATTTTATCAAATATATCATTGACAAATAGCTTTTTAGATCGTAATGCCGAGGTTAAATATTTTCGCCCCCGACTCACTTAACGACACGATGACGTTAACTTTAAAACTGGAGCAGGAAATCACATCAATCAGTCGATAATCACTTGCACCATCAGCTCAACTGAAAAAAAAAAAGACGATCAAATGATCAGTCGATATGATGTATTGATCAATAAGTTTTTATCAAACCCCAAGTTAGCTGTGATCAATTAGACCTACGGCAAAAGTCATTTTAGCCATGATTATGATGTCGACTATTTCTTATGAAAAAACTATACACCGTTCGATACGACCCCCTGCCTCTAACTTAATAGTGTGCTATGAGTGAGATTTGACTACTATTTCGAGCAGATCGAATGAACCTCTAGATGCACAGTTGACGGCTTGATAAGCGAGCATTTACGAATATTATTTCGAGTTTTAATGACAAAATTAAATTACGTATAAATATAGGATGATATTTTTGAATACTTTCATGAGATTCTGCATACAAAAGATGCAATTTTGGTAAATCTAATTCCAATAATTTCTAACGTTTCTATGATCCCATTACTACATTTCCCATCTTTAAGACATCCAACGTCTTTATTTTACTGCAGTAGAAGCAGTACTCTAGGAATATGCTTAGCGGCTTTTCGTCCTTCTTTATGTTTCAAGTTCACATTCCGCCGAAGTCGACTTCACCTGTCATCTTTTTGGAGGTGACAAAAAAAGTACTAGTTGAGCATTGGCGTCGATGTAATCAACTTCCCCTTGAGCTTGCTGGCCTTGTACAAAAAATTTGAAAGCAATATGCATAATGGAAAGAAGACACTCCGAAGCTCTTTCACTGAAAGTCATTAGTTACGATTGGAACTCGTAGATATAAAGATGATTAGACAGGCCTAATCCTGACAACAAGCAAACCAGCTTCACTAGACAGCTAAGGTCAGCACTGCATCTCCTTTTGCAGATTTGTGACAAAAAAAAATGAAGTGTAGCTTAAAACTATTAAAAACATAATCGAACTTGCTCCTATACTTCGTATTTTCGGAAGAGAAAGTAAAATATCACACCAAATCTAAAGCACATCCTATATGAAATATATATCACAAATATTGCAATAATAAAGACCCTTTAACTGTTTAAAAATTATCGTTCTATGGGATAGACTAACATGGAATTAAAGTGAAAGATTGTGAAAGAATATAAATACCTATATATGGTATATATTTTTAAGTGATCTTGTTTTTCTCAGATACTGTTATTGTTTCACATTGTAAATCATGTTTTATACATAAATAATTAATGTCCTTCATAGAAAAAACAAAACAAACACTGTATATTGACTTGGCTCCTGAAATTTATGATGTTTTTCTAGAATATTAGTTTAGGAATATTAAATTCATGGATAAAAAATAGAAACATTGTTGGCTTTTGTTCTCTAAAATAGAAAATACTCGTAGCAAATGCATTAGAGCTAATTGTAATTAATTCTCTTTTACTTTCAATCTGTATTATTGAAGAGATTAAAGCACAAACAACGTAATGGACAGTAAGCCATTCTCCATTTTTTCCAAAGATCTAATTAAAAATATTTAATTTAAAGCATATATCTATTTCTGTAAGTGGATATTGAAAGTTGAGTGCAGTGTATTACACAGTTTTGCGATATTGGCGAATATTGGCAATGCATAACAATACATAATAAAAAAGAAAAACACAAAACCTATAAAGCCCAAAATATAATAGCGTTCTATCTCGTTATCTTCCAGACTATCAGATGCCTTTATACATCGGTGATATTAATGCGCTTCCCTTTATTGTGACCTCGTTTCAGAGCGAGGTTTTAAACTACGTCATCTAATAATTGTGTTTGAGGTCTTCCGATAGCTTTCTTCCACTCTCTTGAATGCCAATGCTGCACGGGTCTACCTGCTCTCTGTGAGACGTTCAACATGTCCATGGAACTTGTGTTATTAGCATTCTTCTATCAAGTTGTTGTCTCTACTCTATTCTAGAATCGAAATTTGTGAACATATGTAGAATGGCGTTCAGAATTCCATAAAAAATAAGAAGAAATGAGCATAATTCCAATATTATCAACTAACCGAAATTAAAAAAAGATAATATGTTCATCTGCTGATGAGAGTGAATGGAGTCTTTAAAGACAGTAGATAAGAATAGCTTATGCTTCGGTCAGGGTTGATTCAAATCAATCGTAAATATTTTCCACCCCTTCCGATACCGTTTTTCTAATATACCAAATTCCAACCATCTGAAATCATTGGAATGGATTAATCAATGATCGATATCTGTCATCACTAAAAATTAAGCAAGTGAGGGAAAATACTAAGTGATTAATATATTTGCTAGAAATAAAAGTCAAATTCCATCCATTCAAAACTCACTGTTTTTAATAAGGAAGGACACGTTGAGAAATATAACCCAAGATTATATCAAGAAGAGATAGTCATGGCTGGAATCTCTTTGGTCATATGTCTCCTCATACTGAACTGATTGGTGAAATAAACACAACAATAAACACAACAATCTATGACAACAATAACAGTAAAAGCTACTACGACTAACTCTATTTAGGGATAATGCATGAGATTAATAAATATTTATAATCCTTTAAAATGTCTCTGAGTTTCTAAATGGAGTTTGCGGTGCAGGTTTGATTCCCTGCTGAAAAGTTTCACCGACTTTATACGTCATTTTTATTATTCCTTTGTAGTAAAATGCAACATATGGTTTCCGGAATGAGTGGCTTCTCTGTTCTATACACATTAGAGTAGTGCATGAAGACGAAATCCTCACTGATGTCACAGTGTTCCGATTTTGGTTTCGGTGCATTTATATTGGAATTTATCAGAAATTGGAAACGCAGGAAATGGGAAAGAAGAGATTATCAATCAATCAAATCACAAAAATCGATTTATATTTAACAAACCAACTGTTGCTGTTGTTGTTGTTGAAGTTGTTGTTTAGTCGCAGGTGGGGCCTGGCTCTCCGTCGGTTGCGACGATGAGTGTTCTATTTGATACCATCAACTGAACAGCCTGTTCCTGAAAATTACGTGCAAGTGGCTGAACACTCCCCAGACACGCGTACCCTTAACATAGTTCTCGGGGAGATTCAGAGTGTCACAGAGTCTGACAAAGCTGACCCTTTGAATTACAGGTACAACTCATTTTCGCCAGCTGAGTGGACTGGGGGAACAAGGACACAACGCCGAGAATAGAGCTCAAGACATCACGATCGTGAGTCGAATAACCTAACCACCAAACCATACACTCAGGGGCCGGCCAGTGTTGACTCAAGGTAATTTCAGAAAGAAAAATTTCCACCTTGAAGACCTCTAAAGGATAACCTCAACTAACATGTTTAAAATACCAGAGCTTGAGTCAAGCGAGTTATCGGTGCTAATTTCAGCAGTTCAATCAATCACAGGACAATTGCTGTTGTGGTTATTGCTGCTGCTTACCACCAGGATAACACTTTGAAAGGAAGTTTGTGATCATCCAGTTTTCTTTATCAGGTTAATATAGATACATGCAATCGTACATAAGTGCATGCACATATAAACATATGTATGTTGTTGGTAGCCTCTCGCGTCCGAGAAAGTTGCTCAACCAGTTGCTGTACATGAGCTGTATGTGAGAGCGTGTGGCCTAGTGGTTAATGCGTTGCACCCACGATTGCTAGATGGTGGTTTCGATTCCCAGACCTAGAAGTGTGTTCCGAGGAGAGCGCTTCATTTCATGTTATCGCTTGGATATCATCTGGCGTATAGAACACCGTGCATATCTACTGAGAATGTACATTTGATGGCAAGATTTAGCGCAGGCATGTATGTATGTATGTATGTATGTATGTATGTATGTATGTATGCGTGCATGTAAGTATGCATGTATGCATGTAACTCGAGTCAATGCGGATCTCTACTATTACTTCAGAGAACTCAAAACATGAACCTCCGGTTTTGTTACACGTTGCATATAACAATACAATTAGTTAGTCCTCGCATAGGTGGTGCTCTAGTATGACCGCAGAAACAAAATAATAATCATGTTTATGATAGTAACATTATTACTATTCATGGAAATGAAAACCGTAAGGCCGTTTATTTGTTTTATCTTCCGCACCAGTGTCACGTTCGCTTAATCTGTATGTAGCTAGTTATCGTTGTTTTCAATCTAACTCCTTTATTAGAGCATAAAGCTAATGAAATACACATCATTGATTTACGTTGCGTTTTATGAAAGGTAACTACGTAATCTATGTCTTTTGCTTGACTTCACTCGCTTGCTTTAGACAACCAACAGCGATAGAAATTATTAAGAGGTTGCATTAGTGTATGTTTTGCTTCTTGTTTTGCTTATTTTCTGAATGTTAAGAACATCTACGTGGACTACACGAACACGAGTTGATCGTTTAATATCTTAAACTCACTGTTATCGGTTAGACTACTGGGGAAGCATTGCTGTTTGGAAATGTTTATCTCAGACAAATTCTATGTGAAATTTAGTAATCTAATTACAATTATGTCACCTCTTAAATTGAATCTTTTCTAGGAGCAATAGCTATTATCATAGTTGCTCTTTCAATTATTGTTCTGAATATTATCATTGGGCATCTATCTCGGACACCAGAATAAAGAGACTTAACTCTTCACCTTATTCTTCTCGATTAGTTATCTAAGAATAATCATACAGAAATATATTGGCTTAAAATTTTGGCTCAAGGGGGAAAAGTAAGTTGTTTATATCGACACCAGTGATCAATTATTATACGAAAGGATGAAAAACAGAGTCGACTTCGTCGGAATTTGAACTTGGAACGTAACGACGAACGAAATACCGCTAAGCACTTTGCCCGGCGTGCTAACGGTTCTGCCAGGTCACTGCCTTAGTTGTACAGAAATGTATCGGACGGTGGCGAGAGAGAGTCATGGAATCATTCATAACTTATTGAACTACACATGTAAATTTCTGAAATAAAACTGAAAAGTATAATTAATTAAAACGTTTCTTGAGTTAAAGAGACCATTTCCTTCCTTCTTGTATGTTATTACCGCTTTTTAGTGAGAAATCTTTAAGGCAATTAATCGAAATTGAGGAAGAACATTAAAATGTCAGTGCTATGTATTGATATTGTCGACTATTTAATATTCATCGTTCCCTTCGATAACCACATATATCCCCTTCTGATCAACGTTGACCACTTTGCCAGATCCTGGTCTATTTCATCCTTTGATCTATACCACAGTGGTGTTTGATTTAGAAGCAATTTGATTGTTATTTCCAGCAGATAGGTTGACCACACAAACTTTCCTCCGTTTTCGAAGCGTCATCTACATCGAAGTAGATTATTCGTTGAGGGTACATAACGCTGGAATCATACGTATGCGGGAGATTTGAAATTAAATAACTCAAACAGGGATCGAACTCCTGTTCAAAGATATTCAATTATCCGGAAGAATACGACGGTGTAACGTTTCTTTCCCGCTCTCTAATATTACAAATAGAAAGGAAAATAAATATTTTACAGTTGACTGATTTTTGTCTCAGAATGAAATACTTCAATTTCCAGTCATAGTTTCTATTTTTTGAAATCGAGACCTTGGCACGCACTTAGTTAATTTGTAAGCTCTGGCGATTACTGCTGCAGAACAGCATAATTCCTGTATTTATCGTAACTATGTTACTTCTTATGAGTTTCTTTTGATTTATATGCGCAGCTCTCAGTTCTTTGCCAAGCAGGTTCTTGGACGGATGCCGTGAACTTAACTTAACTTGAATATCTATAGAAAATGTTCGTTCAAAGAAAAATTCTCTTACATCTAATTCAGCAGTAGACTATGCAAATGTCACGTGATTAGCTAGAGAATTATTTTTGTGTGGCTGTATGTATAAATATAAATACACACACACACACACACACACACAAATATTAATATATATGAACATATACATGAAAAAATGTACATATGCATACGTATATATATATATATATATATATATATATATACATACATACATGTACCTATGTGTGTGTGTATATATATATATATATATATACATATACCTATGTGTATAT
>NC_068990.1:18303676-18307157 GCF_001194135.2 Octopus bimaculoides
ATATATATATATATATATATATATATATATATATATATATATATATATATACATATTGATGCATGCGTATGTATATATACATTTATAAATGAATATATATACATATACATATACATACGTTGATGATATCTATATGTATGTATGTATGTATGTATCTATCTATCTATCTGTCTATCTGTCAGTCTGTCTGTCTGTCTGTCTGTCTGTCTCTCTCTCTCTCTCTCTCTCTCTCTCTCTATCTATCTATCTATCTTTCTGCCTATCTATCTTTCTCTCTATCTAATCAACTACTTCTCAGAAAAATATTAGCCTTACTTATGAAAAGATAAAACATGTCTTGGCGAGACGGAGAAAAAGTAGTAACACATAAAATGAATTGTATTCTAAACATTTCTAGACATGTATTTTTCCCTAAGCTATGAGTCTCCGGATTTGTAATTCGAAGCAATGTATGATTCAGTGATTGCACAATATAAGAGATTTGGACAGCTGGCTCCATATGATATCAAAGGATTCTCCAAAATATCGCTTGTCTGAATCTAGTTTTGACATATCAACGCTGAAAATGTTGCTTCGCCAAAACACGTAATCCACAATGACCTAATCTATTTAAACATGTAATCTAACACAGCCTAATCTATCTAGATATTAAAGATTCCCTGACTGAGGCCGTATATATTCTATGTTAGCCCTGCATGAGGTGACTTATGTTCAGTAGTAATCCAGCCATGGCTGCATATTCTTGTTTTGCATTTCTTTTGTGTTTGTATGAATACATTATTATCGACGGCACTATTTCTCTGTTTTAAGTCTGTTTAGCTTTTAAGAAACGAAAATCATCTAGAGTTTTTACAAGCAAGAGTCTCCCTGTTTTTCAGTTTCATAATAAAAGGCAGCGACCGTATAAGACTGAATAGAGTTTAGTTAGTTTATCTTAAGTGAGTACAAGTTTATGTTTTTTTTTTTTAACAGAAAATGGCATAATTCGTTTGAAAATTTCTTAACTGAAAAAAGGGTTACACTAGTATTCTTTTCTTAATTGAATATTATCAATCACGATAAACTATTCAATCACCACAATTAAAAGATTAACCATGTTATACTACTGCATTTACCTCAATAGCCTGTCTAATTGATCAACGATAGCAGATAATTGAACCAACCCCAGTATTGTATGGAATCGACCACTATATGCTGTTGCATCAACCATAGTAAACACAGTATGAAGTATATTCTATGAAAAATTTTGTATTGTCGGTTCAGTCACACTGAATATTGTATCAACTCACTTGCTGTTTATAACGCCAACTACTTTAAAATCTTTTCGAACAACTACAATGCTGTTAACGGGGTCCAAACTAGTACAGTATACTGGGTTAAGTACGCTATATTGTCCATTGAGTCAGCTACAGTACTGTGTAGTGAATAATTGTATTTTACTGGATCAACTACATTACGGTTTATTAGATCAGCTACGTTGGAGTTTACTTTATCAATCGCAATACAGTCTAAGATCAGACACCGAAAGTTCTGTTGGGTGTCCACAGCAATCTACTTCATAAAATATTAATGAATATTTGTCTCGCATGAAAGGAATGGAAAGACAAATGCAAATGGGTTCACTTCAGATATGATTGTATGGTTAAATGATCGCTAGGCAACTATATTGTTTCTGATTCGAATCCACTGTAAAACGTATGGGCAAGTATCATTTACCAATCTTCAAGTTTGACCAGAATAATATGAGAATTTGGGAGCTGCATATTTTCTGGTAGCCTGTGAAATATCTCGATATATTGTTTATGTGTGTGCATGAGTGTGTGTATTTGTCTACATGAGTTTGTGTGTGTGTGTGTGTGTGTGTGTGTGTGTGTATGTGTGTGTGTGTGTGTGTGTATGTGTGTGTGTGTGTCTGCATGCCTTTTGCTTATATTTGCCTTCTGATAATACCAGCAATCCACATAGGACATAAACACCATCAAGAAGCCAAATAAATGATGTTTTATGATGATAGCCAACGGTGCTTCTGGAAAAAGATAAAAATTGTAATAGAAAATGTATATATAAACTGTATGCTATTCCAATGTAAACATGATCGTATTGCGATTTGAATTCAGAAT
This sequence comes from Octopus bimaculoides, assembly GCF_001194135.2. Taxonomy (NCBI): domain Eukaryota; kingdom Metazoa; phylum Mollusca; class Cephalopoda; order Octopoda; family Octopodidae; genus Octopus; species Octopus bimaculoides. Next base: position 18,305,797 of record NC_068990.1, read on the forward strand.
ACAGAAGAGCGAAAGTAGATGTAGTGCATCATTTATCCAGGTATTTTACTGTATCTGCCCATCATCTCTACGTTTTGTTTCCTTACAAATGTTGGATGAAAATCAAATAGTTTTCTCGTGCCGACATATCTTAACAACTAGGATAAACTGTTTTCATGATATTTCCGATTAAATAGATAATGTAAAGTATTAAATATCGAACAGGATTTTAATTTTTGTCAGTAAATATATTGCACATAGCACAAGCTAGAAACATGCCTTGTATATTTTTATCATGAGCTGCACAAATAATTAGAAAATATAGCACGCGAACCATAAGCTTTGGCCTGGCTTTCGTTTTACGCACATACACGCAACATAGACTTCCATGCCATTTAAGTCTTATGGCGTCGAAAACTATCTTCTTAGTATAAATAATCAATAAATCATTTGCAAACGAAAAGAAAAAAATATATTATTTTTGTCTTTTTCACATAAGACAAGTGATATCTAAATTTAGCTGCATGACGATAATCGAAAGAATTTTGGAACTGAAGAACTAAAGAACTAAAGAGGATTCATGAATTATGTGTAAATCAAACGTATGCAGAATACAGAAATGTTATATGCATATATCTTTTATAGTGTGTGCGCGCCCGCGTGTGTATGTTGTGCATCTGTGTGCGCATGTGTATCTGTGTGCATGTTGTGTGTGTGTATGTCTGTATATGTAGATGATTTTTATATGTCTCTTTATAGATTTATGTAAAAGTGAATGCATATCTATCTATCTATCTATCTATCTATCTATGTATCTATCTATCTATCTGTCTATCTATGTAACTATCTGTCTGTCTTTCCCTCTCTCTCTCTCTCTCTCTCTGTATGTATATATATATATATATATATATATATATATATATATATATATATATATATATATAGCGGGTGCGTCAGATATTTGAGGACATATTTATGTTTATATAAAAACAGATAATAGCTAAAATACTATGAGGATAACAATAAGCCTTCCTTTCTATAATGCTATTCAATAAAGCGTCAACTGTTTGTATATGAGATCTAAATCATCTACATGCTGGAATTAAGTGATGGTGGTTTATTTTGGACATTACTCTGACTATGGCAGCTTTCAAAGAATTTTAGGTGTTATGGGCGTGTTGATTGACCTCTCAACAACGTTCCACATGTAATAGTCCAATGGATTGAGATCTGTTACTAGAGGCATGTGTGATAGCGCAGACTCTTACTGAAACACATATGGCCTTCCATTGCTTACCCTGTGTGTATATATCTATATATCTATATATCTATATCTATCTATCTATCTATATATATATATATATATATATATATATATATAT
>NC_068990.1:18307373-18308851 GCF_001194135.2 Octopus bimaculoides
AGAGAGAGAGAGAGAGAGAGAGAGAGAGAGAAAGAAAGAAAGAAAGAAAGATGGTGAGAGAGAAAGAGAGTGAGCGAGAAAGAGAGCGAGAGAGAAAGAGAAAGTGAGAGAGCCATCGACATATACTTCCAAGTTTATTTATGACAGGATTGTGTCTATTCCTACCCATCATCTTGAAGAGTTTAAATTGATCATATCGGCTCTAGAACTTAATGTTATTTGTGAGAGGCCTTCACAAATTCTGAATGTAAGGTGGCCTAAGAATGATCATCTGTTATTAAGCGTTCTCATCAGGAAGGAGCAAATGCAAACGCACATGTACTACGGGACTGTACAGTTTCCACAATGAATTGTACACTTTATTTACAAGTCAGTGCAAGTCGAAGACATTTGGGGAAATGTTTTTTGACGTAAATTTCTTACCACAACGATCATCAGGTGAGAACTATTGCGACACAGTATATTTCTTTTTGTTATATCGATTGATTTAGACTTGGTTTTTTAAATTTAAATTTTGGATTCGATTTGTGATTGAGGAGAGTAACAGTGTGTCGTTATTTAGTTTCTAATGCTTTACTTTAGTTTATATATTTAGGGGCATACCGTATGTTCATGTATCCATCATTCATTTGGTTCTTTACATTTTATTGCTTTATTTTCGTTAATGCGATAAAGGGCGCACGTTCATATCTGTTGTCTTACAACTAAAATACGTAAAAGAATGAAAGAATATTTAAAATCATTCATGTAGTCTGAAGCTCTGCCATAAGAAAAGCAGATGACTAAACAGATAGAAACATATCCGATAAAGCAATTCTGCTTTCGCGATGATGTGTATGTATTCATAATGTGGAATTTGGAAGACAGAAAATCCAAAATTATTGGTCTTGAGAAACAAAAAAAAGTATATACTGATTATTTTATGTGCGAAGAGATTTTACAGTAATGTGAAAGATATATTACCAACCAGATTTTTTCATAGAAATACGCATGTATGTATGTATGTATGTATGTATGTATGTATGTATGAATGTAAGTAAGTATATATGTGTATATATGTATATATACATACATAAATAGTCTTTTAATCTTGTACTTGTTTAAGTCATTTGACTGCGATCATGCTGGAGCACTGCCTGGATTACTGCTCACAGCTTTGGTCACCCAGCAGTGTGAAATTAACAGCAGACCTTGAAGCAATCCAGAGAAGATTCACAAAGAAGATTGTCTCTTTGCAACTGCTCAGCTACTGGGAAAGGCTGAAACAGTTAAGACTCTACTCCCTGGAGAGAATGCGGGAGAGGTATGCAGTAATATACATCTGGAAGATCCTGGAAGGAATTGTGCCAAATTTTGGCATTGAAAGCTACACCAATGCTAGAACGGGAGGACACTGCATAGTGCCAAAGGTCCCAGCAATGCCATCGCGCTTCAGGACCAGTTACTGCAACAGTTTGGGTTTCAGGGGCCCACAGCTT
>NC_068990.1:18310453-18311776 GCF_001194135.2 Octopus bimaculoides
ATATATATATAATTTTTTTTTCTCCGTGTTTTTCTCCTTGTCTCCGTATTCTTTCTGTTGAAGAGCGTAGCTCGAAACGTCAAAGACTTTCCGTATTCCCGAGCGTCATACTAACATATACTTTTGTTATTTACACCACCTGTCCTCGTCTGTTGTTATTATTTGTATATTCTCCTATATATATATATATATATATATATATATACAACATGGACACACACACACACACACACGCACACACACACACGCGCACACACACACACATATATACACACACATGCATACACACACGCATATATATATAAATGGATATACACACGTTTACACGAGCACATATGTCTCTATGCATATATATGTGTATGTGTGTGTGTGTGTGTGTGTGTGTGTATGTGCGTGGACTTGTGTATATCCATCCTGTTTTTTATGGAGTAATGTATGTCCTTATGTAATTGCTAGAAGGAGAAAATAACACTAATTCCGGTTTACCTAAGGCAAAAGGGACACTGATCAACAAAAGGTTTCCGCAGGAAGTAGGAGAAAATCCGACCGGGAAATGGTTTTTCTTCTATTATATATAATACAATATTTTTGTCTCATTATAACGTATCACTTCTCCCACTGATGTCCGTGTTTCATTTTCTTTCTCTTTTGAGTAGAAGTAATTATTTATTGTCCAATATAAATCATTAGATAAAGACTGGCCTACAGTTGTTAAAGTGTACGAGGTTTTATGAATGCAATTGTTTATTGTCGATCATCTATGTTAATTTTCAATACAAGACATAGATTAAAGGTTCAAAAATAGTTTAAATAGTTTTTCTATTTGTTTCTGTATTCTTTCCTGTCGGCTAAAGATATCTCAATATCTGATCGACGCAACTCATGAACAATGAAATGAGATACAGAGTCGAATAGAAATTAATTCTCACCCACGAAACTAGAAACATTTGTTAACATTTAAATTAATTTTTTTCGCATGAATAGTATAGCTAAAGTGGTAGATAAACCACTGTGAGTTTGTCTCGTCATTCGCCTTCCGCACATGAAGATTGCAGTGGCGTTAACCTTGAGTTACCAAGTTTCTATTTCAATACAACCCCACCTCTCTCTCTCTCTCTCTAAACTATTTAACTATTATTTTCATTCAAATCCAATTCCGCCGAGGTCGACTTCGCCTTTCATCCTTTCGGGGTCGATGAATTAAGTACCAGTTGCGTACTGGGGTCGATCTAATCGACAGGCACTTTCCCTAAAATTTCGGGTCTTGTGCCTAGGTAGAAAAGATTATTTTCACCCAAATCCTATAAATACGCACGCACGCAC
>NC_068990.1:18311900-18317293 GCF_001194135.2 Octopus bimaculoides
CACACAATTAAAGCAAAACAAGTCCTATTGAAAATATTCCTCATTTAAATTAAACGCTGCGTGCTGCAAAGAAATTAACGAAAGCACGAACTTATGTCTTCAGTCTTCACCCCATTGCTGCCGTAAATGAAAAGACAGTTAACATTCCCCAGGCGGAAGTCCTTACCAACTTCCTAAGTGAAGTGATGTTATACACAATAATATATGACAACCGACAGTGTATGTGTGTGTGCTGAATAGCTACTTAACCTTTAATCAAAGCTCATCGCTTCTTAGTACTCTGCTCAATTTCACACAGAAGATCACTCGACACTCTTTCAAAATTTCACTCTGCTTTCCATACAACAATTAAAACATTTAACTACCCTTTTTATTAACGTAACCTTGTTTTTCTATAGGTGGAAACAACGTTTTAGTTCTATTCAAAAACATTTGAACCTCAATTTTACCTGACAACATGTATAATTACCTGGAAAAAAAAAACAAAAAAAAAAACGTTATATACTCTTCTTAAAAGGAATTCAACTTTGCGCCCAGGGTCAAAGATGTAATGTAGAAATTACAATTATCAATTGTAACATAAAGCCTAGTAACAGCTCTTTTTATTTATAGTAACCTCCTTAAAATGTAAATAGCGAAATCTGTCCGGTCACTATTTCTAATAGCTTTGAGATCTTCCGGATAGATTGTCCCAAGTAAATGTTCGAAATAACTGTCGTTAGGAGTAAAACTGTCACCGATATATTTGCAACGTCTATTGAGAGGTTTGACTAAACCTACCTTATTTTTGCCTTCGGTTTAAGTCATTAAAGAAATTACATTCCCGTGGAGACAATTATGCTTCTGTTAATAAAGGTTACAGTTATCACTTATCAGAATACCCTTAGTCTGTGTAAAAAAAAAATTTCCAGCTTGCGTTATAAGTCTGGCCGTCACCATTAATCTACTTCACATGTATATATTTATCTCTTGCTTTCTAATCGTTTCCGTCATTGGACTGCGGTGATGCTGGAGCGCCGCCTCGAAGAACTTTAGTCGACCCAATCGACCCAGTCTTTATGGTATTCTAATGCTTGACCCTTCGGGTGATTTTGTGAGACTGCTAGGTTACGGAGACGTTGTCACACACACACACACACACACACACACACACACACACACACACACACACACACACACACACACACACACACACACACACACACGCACGCACGTACCTATACAAATAACGCGCTTGTTTCAGTCTCTAAAGTCTTTACAAAACTGTCGCCGGTTTGCGATTATAGAAGATTCTTGCCCAAGATACCACGCAGTAAGACTGAACTACGAACCATGTAGCTGGGAAGGAAACGTCTTGAAACACAGCCATTCTACGCCTATGTGTTTGTCTTAAACACTATAAGAATTTCTGTATTTAAAATATCACCAAAACAACAGTCACACTGTTATTCCGATGCACTCCAACTTGATTTTCCAACACCCACTCATTCTTGGTTTATTATTAGAGCAAAATGATTCAGCCTTTATATTTTCAGTACGTTCATTTTACTTTTCCCACTGCCACTCACCGACTTATTCACACGTTTTATTTTTTTTTTATCGCCAGACACCTACTTCCCTACAACCCCATTTCTGTAAGAGCGAACAAGCCGACAATTCTGTCGTATATATTTTTGGCAACCACTTTATCTTAATAGCAATAATTATTTTCAACGACGAAAGAAATGACACCATGATTTAATTTTTATATCAATGCGTAGAAAGTAACATATGGGCAATAAGCACATTATGTGATAATGTATCAGATATCATATGAAAATCTGTTAATAGAAAAACGGAACAATATTTATATTGTGATCATTAGATTAATGTTATCTTTCACTCACATGAATACACACACACACACACACACACATATATATATATATGCATATATGTACTTACACACACATACATACATTCACAAACACACAAATACACACACACATATATATACATAAATATATGTGTGTATACACATATACAGTTATACATATATGTACATGTGTGTATATATTTGTGTGTATATATATATATGTATGGGTGTGTGTGTATATATATATGTACATATATATGTAAGTGTACATATGTAGTATTACACCAAAAAATGTTATACTTAGACAAAATATGACATACAGACTGTACATAGATTAAATTATAAAAGCTTAATACTTGCGCACAGACAGAAAAAATAATCTAACAAAAAGATTTACTTTGATGTCTGAATGTCGGATATAAAAACTTATATAACAAATCTTTATCAAATGGAAACAACAGTGAGTTTCACAAGAACTGTATATGTACATATAATGAACGATACGTTGTTAATATGAAAGTAAGCAATGGAGATAATTGTTAAAAGAATTAAAAATGAAAGTAAAGTTTTGTGGGTAATCTAAAGAATTATAGGAATGAAATAAAACAGAGTGTTTTTCGTATTAGTCTGTCTGTCTATATGTATGTCTCTATGTATGCCTGCTCTTTTTATTTCCTTCTTGTTCTTCCGCTCGTAGAGAGAGAGGGGAGAGAGAGAGGAAGGGAAAGAGAGAAATACAAAACAGTTAACATAAGGGGAGCAAGATGAGTGCATATACTAAGCTTGGTGGCGCGCAATGAGTAAAAGAATGTTAGGAGGGGAAGAAGAAAAAAGAGATGAACGAGAGAGGGCAGAGGAGTTTTTCCCTCAGTATATGTGGAAGGACATAAATAAACAAAAAAACTAGAAGTAGGACAAAATACCTCAACGATTAGCATATTCAAGTTAGAATCTTCAGGAACGTATTATGAATGAATATCTACGGCATTCTTTTTTTAAAAAAATTATTTCAATATAAAGAATATTTTTCCTTTGTAAATTGATATTAGTCTCTGATGTGACTGTGCAGTAAGGAGCTTGTTTGCCAATCATATGGTCTCGGGCTCAAAGTCAGTGCGTGCTACAATGGGCACCACCCTTCTACTATAGCCGCGGGCCAACCAAAGCCTTGTGGATCGTTGGCAATTTTTTCCTCCGTCCTCCATTTCTCTTGGACTTTCCTCTTTCCTATGATTCTGAAGAACAGCTTTGCTCGAAGCGTAAAACTACCTTTCTTACCTTCCCTGAGTGTCTGTTAATACTTTGCATATAGTGCGTGTGTGTGTGTATGTATATATGTGTGTGTGTATATCTGTGTGCCTGTGTTTGTCCCCCACCACCACTTGACAACCAGTGTTGGTGTGTTTGCGTCCCCGTAACATAACGGTTGGGTAAAAAGAGCATTCGACTAAAATAAATTCTCCAAGGTGGTAGACTAGCATGGCCGCCGGCTAATGACTAAAAACAAGTAAATAATAAAAGATAACGGATTAATTTCTAATTAACAGCTAAAAATTTGAGAAAAATTAAATTATAGATACTCTGTGTATAACATATTTTAATATTACACATGAAAGCAAACGCGTAACTACGAAATTACCCCGTCATATGACGAGTAACACTGTAATATACATATAATGCACAACTCGGTGGAAATCAGAACTACGCTATATATCGACATATGATTTTTAGCATGATGGGCACAAGCCTTAGTATTGCGTTCATAAACCTCTACCGTAAATACTCTCAGTACGTAACTTCATTTACGTTTACTTATTAACAAATGTTTACCAGGAACAATAACAAAGACTAGATATTAGTCGCATTGATCCAAATATGATACTATCTATTATCAGTATTAACTAGTAAAGACAATATGGAGTGGTTTCAAATTTTGGCACAAGGCCACCAATTTGGGGTGGGGTAAGTCGAATGCAGTATTAAATTAGCTCTTAATTTATCAACCCCGATCGGATGAAGGCCAAAGTCGACCTTAGCAGAATTTGAACACAGAACGTGAAGACAGACGACATGCCGCTAAGTATTTTGCTTGGCATGCTGAACGATTCTGTATGGTCACCGTCTTACAAAGAGCACACCTATAGGTTTCAAATATTGGCGCAAGGTAAGTCAATCTTGTCGGTCCCAGTGCTCAACAAGCACTTATTCTATCAACTCTAAATGAATGAAGGGTAACGTCAACCTGCGCAAATTTTGAATTCAGAAACTAAAGATGGACGAAATATCGTTAAGCATTTTGCACAACGTGCTAGAGATTCTACCAGCTTGCCGCCTTAGACAGAGCAAACATACAAATATCAAGTACTAAGCTTGTCTTTTGTGTATGATTATATTACTTTAAATAATAAAACACTTAACCTGTTTGATAAATACTATTGCAATACAAAAACAACAGGTTCCTGTCTTTTATTACTAAGTTTTCGTTAAATTGGAAACTTGTATGTGCATTGATTTTTAGTTGTCGTGATGTAACTGTTCGTTAATATTTGCTGTTGTTCTTGTTTAGCACCAGTTCAATCTAAATCCAACAGAATTATCATAAAAGGAATTTTCGTCATTCCGTGTCCTTTTATTTACCTTTTGAGTATCCAGGCTGCATTCTTCAATTTATCTCTTATATATGACAGTAAAGATTTGATTGTAACGTACATGAATACACACACACATACACACACACACACACACACACACACGCACACACACACACACACACACATACACACACACACACACACACACACACACACACACACACACACATACACACACACACACACACACACACACACGTAAGAACACGAACGAAAGAAAGTGGCACTCAACACATTTTTACGAGTCATGTCTTTTTAGTAGCAGCTTGACGCAGCTGCATATGACTTCAGGTTTCGTAGGTGTGTAGGAAAGGGACACGTCCATCTCATCAGATACTAAGAGCAGATTAGTCGTCTATTGGTCACATCAGGTCTCATAGTATAATTGCTATGAAACTTCACAAACTATTTTTCTTAATCTTTCGCGGGTGCGAAGGTATAGCCACGATATATACATATATATATATGTGTGTGTGTGTATACATGCATATACATATGTATACATGTATGCATGTTTGCGTGTGTAAATCATCATTCAAATAATTACATAATTAATTTATCTCATTGATTAATTTTAATGTGAGCGACTATCCATCAAGAGAAAAATACTTTTATGAAATTTATGAAATCCGTGTATTCGTGCATGTGTGTCTGTGTTTATGTTTGTGAGTGTATGTATGTATGTATTTGATAGGCATCTTCCAGCAAACTTTCGCCTCTTAATGGACTTCGTAATTTGTTCCGATTAACGTAAACATATATGTATATCTGTGTATGCTTGTGTATCTATCTGTCCACGCCTCTCACTCTTTCTCTCTCCTCTCTTTCCTTTCTGTCCTACCCTCTCTCTCTCTCTCTCTCTCTCTCTCTCTCTCTCTCTCTCTCTC
>NC_068990.1:18317303-18321485 GCF_001194135.2 Octopus bimaculoides
TATATATATATATATATATATATATATAGCTAAATAAACAGATAGATATACTCGTTATATAAACAGATGGAAAGACTAAGTATGGAGAAGTCCCTCGATGATATTCCAAAAGAAAAGCAATTGCAGTCAACGATACGTTTATGAAACGAGAATAGTGAAATCGAATTTATGAATTCAACTCTTCTTTTTATGACTCTCTATATGCAAATATAGATAATATAAAGGCAGTTGTAGAATGAATTTATATACCATTGAAAGAATCATTGATTTTGCGAGGTATACGAATCCGGAGCCTACATACATAGATGCATAGATACATACAAAGATATATAAATACTTACACACACACACAAACACACACACACACACACACACACACACACACACACACATAGATGTATTTATTTATTTATATATACGAGCGCGCGCGCACACACACACACGTACATAATGGAACTGCAATGTAGTAATTCATTTAGTCCAACACTGTACCATTTCAGAAATTTACATCACTATTCACACTACCATTAACTGCCTTACGAACCCAGTCTCCATATAAATTCCTTTTATTTATTTTTAGTTTTAATGAAACCATTTATCTGTATAGTTGTGGGAACTGTTTTATGACAATGTCGAAAGTTTTCCAATTCACATATCTCTCTTGCCTAGTTGCACATGAAGCTGTCACAAGTAAGAAAATTACTTCCGTTTCGGAGATTTTCCACAAGAGCTGATACTGAGAATTTCTCGGAAGAACTTTTCCATTATGTTGACTTCAAACTGATTTTTATACAAAATAATGTTCAAACTATTGGAAAGGTGTCATACATTATTCTTTTCAAATATTTGGCATCATATATATATATATATATATATATATATATATATATATATATATTGGCATTAATTTAAAGAGATTGTTTAGGAACATTGCATATAGAACTTACAGTTTTGCATCGATCCTTACATTAGAAAGCTGGCAAGGGACTACTTAACAAGTTAAGTTTAAAATCATGAAGATTATGGTACAACGTGCAACGCTGTTTATGGTGTGTTCCTTGAGGCTTCTTCTGATTCTACATGTATCGTTATGAGCAAACGGAAGTGATATTCCTGGTTACTATGCATGAAAAACATAGCACCTAATATCCCTCGAATCACATTATCTCATCCGGATAAAGAATTGCCTTTTCAATAAAATCAGAATAACACGATTGGTTGTGGCTTCTTGGACGCTGTGGATGTTGCACGGCTAACTGGACAATCGGCCTGTTTTAGAGTACTTCTTGGCGCTGGGCTCAAACACACACACACACACACACACGCCAGTCCATCGCAGCGTTACTCAAAACACAGGAAGAAAGATTGAGAGAAAGTTGGGGCGAAAGAGTTCAACAGGGGTCGCCACCACTCCTTGCCGGAGCCTTGTGGAGCTTTAGGTGTTTTCGCTCAATAAACACTCACACTCTGGGAATCCAATCCGCGAGTCATCTGCCCTAACCACTGGGCCATTGCGCCTCCACACAAACCACATATAACGAACTAAAAAAAGTTGATTAAGAAGAAATGTGAAAAAGCTGAGAAGGCAGTATATAGAAAACGCGGAAGGTAAAAAAAAATTGAAAATGAAAAAACGGAAAAGGAAAAGGTAAAGGCTGAAATGTAAAAAATTAAAGAAAAAAATAAAAAAGTTATCTTCCTTAGATCTTAAATATTAAGGCTGGAAAGATACCAACAAGTTAATGAGGTATAGGCGGAATATTGCAGTTTTTCAAAATATATTTATACACGGTGGTGCACCAGCATGACCGCAGACACTTGGCTGAAACACATAAATAAATAAATAAATAAATAAATAAATAAATATCGTTACTATTAGGTTAAACTGTCGTATGTCCAAATTTGGCGAAATGCATGTTTTTTTCAATATTTATTTTCGCTTGCAATAGCCGGTTCTTTTGGTCAAACTATATTATCTCCAGCTGCTTTAGATGTCAAGATATCAAAACTTGTCAAAGTGTAGTATAACGGTTTTGCTATGAATGGTGAAACTATTTTATCGTTTTCTGAAAAAGCAACGTTTTGGACTTACGACACTTTTGCATCCTATCGCTGAAAATTGTAGACCTAGAGTTCTGTAGAGAGTTAGATCTGAAAAGGATCTGAGCTCTTTCAGCTAAACATAGCCTACACTTATTTGATCCATTAACATAAGGTGTGGATTTCTCAATTATCTTCCACTTAATCACACGAAGTGTTTCGTTAGCTTTCAAACTCCATACGCGGCCAGCCAACTTAGCTTTGCTTCTGTCCTTATGTCGGTAGGAGGCTATGTGATTGGAATAGCGATTTTTAAATTCTTCTTTACATAATCCAATATCGGTCTTCTTATCTGTTGCATTATCATTTAGAGATGCAGTAACATCTGCCTCATATATGACAGATTTAATCATATAGCGTTGGTCAAGTGGACAGGATCCTGGGTCGCGCGAGTTACAATTGGGATTAGGCCTTTGCTATTCACCTCGTGTAATGATACTCTTCATACTGGGGCAACAGCTATACGATAATTTTACAGAACGCCTATCAAAAAATTTCCTGTATCTGTGAGTTGCTGGAAAATGTTTGTCTAGGAGAGACAGGAATCTTTTACATGCGTTAGTTTTTAGATTAAGGGAAAAGGGAGGGGCGAAACAAATAAATTTCCTTGGCGTATTATTATTATTATTATTATTATTATTATTATTATTATTATTATTATTATTATTACAATACAGGATGGGTGGAAAGTAACTAAGTAAATAGGTATTACAAATTCCTTATAGAATTTTTAGTATCACTGAAGTCATGACGAAAACATTTTTTTAAACAGACAACATTAATGAAGATTTCTTATTTTTTATTGACATATTTCTTGTTTCTTATTTTCCAGGTGGCTGGTAGCTTGACCGTTCAGGAGCGAGCTAAGATAGCAGCACGCTATGAAATGTGGAATTCCATTGTGTTGGTTCAGAGATGGTGGCGTGCATGGAAAGGTAAGCATGCAACACTATGTCCGGAGACAATAGAAAGTTGTCATTGAAAGCTGATGACGACGGGCTCTGTGAACGATAGAAGTGGCCGTCCAATCACATCCCGATCAGCGGAAAGCGTGCAACAGTGCAGGGAATGTTTAATCGCAGCCCGCAAAAATCAACACGTCAAGCAGCTCGTCAAAGTGGACTAACAAGACACACAATACGTACGGTATTGCATAAAGAATTTCATTTTCGTCCGTGGAAATCCTATTACGTGCAGGAGTTAAAACGTGAAGACTGACTACAGAATGGAATATGGAAAGTTAATGCGAAGTTGGCATGAAGATTGACGTGAATTGTTTGAAGACATCCTCTGGAGTGACGAGGCTGTATTCCATTACCGAGCGTCGAGTGATAAGGATCCAAACATGATGGTTGAGAGGATGCAAGCTCGATTAAAACTGACTGTGTGGTGCAGAATAACGGCAACAAGAGCGACACCAGGAATATGGACCGCTATCTTTAGATGTTCGAAAATCATGAGTGGCCAATGATGTCTAGCTAGGATAACATTGGTGACCTGATATTGATGCAGGATGGTGCACCACTCCATTTTGCTCTTACTGTGTGTGCGCGATTAGGCCAACATTTGCTAAGACGTTGGTTGGGACGATGCGGACCTCATGAATGGCCTCCAGGATTTTTACTTGTGGTGGTTTCACAAAAGACGACTTGAACAAGACAAAATCTCGCACAGAGGAAGAGCTGGAGACACGGATTCAGGAGGTTCTCAATTATATTTCAAACAAAGTCCTTCAGAAGGTTGTTCATTCCATCCCTGACCGTTTGAGAGAAATTGGTTGACGCATCCGGTGCTTACGTTGAAATATGAAGATTTACTTTCAGTTTCTCATGTAATAAATTACATGTATTATGTGCTTCAATAAATTTGTAAAAGGAATATGGATTTTATTACAAATTTTTAATGCCTACTTACTTTTCATACACCCACCCACCCTCTATGTCTGTATGTATGTATGTATGTATCTATCTATCTATATGTGTGTGTGTGTGTCTGTCTATCTATCTATCTATCTATCTATATATATATATATATATATGTGTGTGTGTGTATAAAAAGAGAGTGAGAAACAGAGAGAGAGAG
>NC_068990.1:18321495-18325197 GCF_001194135.2 Octopus bimaculoides
ACAGAGAGAGAGAGAGAGAGAGAGAGAGAGAGAGAGAGAGAGAGAGAGTGAAATTGGGATAGGGGGAGAGAAAGAGTGAGAGTGAAGGTGAGGAGAGAGAAAGAAATAGAGTGAAAGAGAGGCTGAGGACAAGAGTAACATTAACACCTATCAAATATTAAAACAAATAAGTCAGCGTCGAATAAGCGGCACCAGTTAAGCTCGTCGGAACTGCTGTGCCGAAACATCTTATAACCTCCGAAAATATTCGAGACTGACATTACTGTAACAAAGTATATCATAGACTTGATCGACACAGGAACTGTGAGTGCTACATTATAAGTAATACCACGAGACACGTGAAATTCTATAGGTAATTACATATGTATAATGAAAATAAAAATTATTGTAACATATTTATTACTAAATTTTGATTATTTTCTTTTTGATTACAGGTAAGTCAAGAACCTTTCTTCGCGCATCGTGATTCAAACTACACTATTTTCAAGTAAGAATTTATGTAATATTATACAGAACTTTTTCTCAGAAGATATCCTGAAGAAGTGGTCCTACGTGGTCACTACACTCACAATCGGCCTGTACTACTTCTTATAACTTTCATTGTTTTTGTTTTATAAATATATAATTAATTAATCTTTACGCGCGCGCACACATCATACATACAAGCACATGTATGTATACATACACACACACATACTCACACAAACAAGCATCTATCTATCTATCTATCTATCTATCTATCTATCTACCTATCTATCTGTCCATCTATCTGTCTGTCTGTCTCTCTGTCTATGTTCCATATTATATATTTTCCATATCACATTTGGTATAATATTCATAATGTTTTGCAATCTGTACTTGAGGTTTCTCTCATTCGTTATTCATATGTCAGTTATAGAATACATGTGATTATTTTTATTAAAACACCACTAGTGTTCACATACTTTTGTTTTACTCTGAAGACAGTAGATTTACGTTCTAAACTTTTCCTTTGTTATTTATATACAGTATTTTCATGAGAATATTTGCAATTTCTTGGGGGCTTACGTTTCGGATCTTACATATGAAAGGTTTACATGGTGCTTCTTTTATATTCTTTTTCAATTTTCTACTTGGTTACTCGTCTTTAGATCTTCTATTATTGATAGAATAACGATATTCCTTCAAACCGTTTCCATATTTTGATATGTCCCCTTCAAGTCACTTTTCATGTTTTTTTTGCTCAATATGGGGAATTGTAATATCCAATCTCCTTCGCTGCGATGTTACAGTTAGGGATTAAAATCAATCAATGTGCATAACATGGGCATTCTGTCTTTTATGACAATATCAACGCTAGTTGTTTTTAGCTCTTCGTCGATTTATATTTGCGTATATCAAACATACATACATACATACACGCCCGCGAGCACGGACACACACTCATAATACGTGCATACATATTTACGTACATACCTACACACATATGTGTGTCTTGGGGGAAGGGTATTTATATGTTTTTACGGTGGAAATCGGAGTTGATAAAGTTATAAATAATACTGTAAATAATGAATTAAAAAAATAGAACTTTGAATAATAAGAGTCGAAAGTAGTAAAAAAAAAAAAAAAAAATATCGACGTACTACCACGGGACAAAAGCAACCCATTGTAGTTCTTTACCAATTTTAGAAGCTTTATTCTTACCAGTGAGAATTGTACGCTGTGTACGTCATGCGAATATAGAAACTTTGAGAGACGTGAAGAGACGTAACGTAACTCTCTTTTAACGATGTAACTCGAAGTGCATAAAGCTACAAATAACAGTGTTTAAATATTGGATGGATGAGGTTATCAACCGAGTCCATCGCGAAAATTACCCCGCTACCTTCTTTTGGCCGGAAGGAAAGGCAATTTCCCTCTATCTTATGGCTATGGCGAAGTAGGTATAATGGTGGAGGAGATTGAATGGACTGGAGACCTTTCTCTTCGACCAAGCCCTCAGCAACGTTTTCGATTTTTATTTGAAAATGAAAGTGACGGTGAAGAGGGACGTTCTGCGCCACCACCAGCCTAGTCCAGTCTGTGCATTTCTCCAATGAAATTAAGATGGAGTTTGAGCTCTCAGAATGTGCTACGATGGTGATGAGACGAGGAAAGCTGTCAGGACAGAAGGCATATGGTTGCCAAGTGGTGAAATGACGAAAGCAATTCAACCTCAATCCAGCTATAAATACCTGAGAATACTTGAGGTAGATAGAATTAAACACAATGACATACGAATGAAAAGAGAAAAAGAGAATACCTGTAGCGAGTGAAAAAATATTGGCTTCAAAGTTAAATGCCAGGAACATAATTTAAACAATAAACTCTCACGCACTCGCAGTAGCTCCGTATGGTACTGAAATCTTGAAGTGGACAGAGGAAGAGCTAAAGGAGATGGAGAGGAATTCAAGAAAGTTCCTAACGATATATGGAGCTCATCATTCACGTGCAAACATTGATTACTTATACACTTAGAGAGCAAATGGAGGAAGAAAACTGATAAGTGTGGAAGACTGTGTACGCATCGAACTCGAGAGCTTAATGAGATACCTAGCCAAAGGGAACCTTGCGTGTGTTAGTTAGGAAAGAGAGAGTATTGAAAGCAGAGAAAAAAGGAAAAACAAAGGAAGGAATACAAAAGGACATAAAGAAGAATTAGGTAACAAGGGACTACACAATCAATTCCTTATCCCCACAACAGAAGTTGCTAGAAAACATAGGTGGGATTGGTTGAAGAAGGAAACACTGTGCCGCATTTGTAACAGAGTGGATAAAACCATTGCCCATAGCACAAACGAATGCCCTAGAGTTGCCCAAAACCACAACACGTTGTGGTGACACGATCATGTAGCGAAAGTACTAAATTAGAAACTGTGCGAGCCAAGAGAGAGGCAAGATGTGGTATGAGAACAAACTGCAGAGAGTGGCGGAGTCGGAGACTAGCAAAGTACTCTGGGATTTCGCAATCAGGTGCTAGTGCATAACAGAGGAGACTTAGTGGATGTCGTCAAGATGCAACACATGTGCTATATAGTTGATGTTGGATGACCCACGAATTATCAAGAACGGAGGCGAAAAAATAGATAAATACAACCCTCTTATGTATGAAATAGCCCAGTTATGGGAAATGAAGAAAGACCCAATTATTGTTGGGTCCTTGGGTACAGTATCAGAAGGCATCAAAAGAAATATAAAGGAAATTGGAGTAGAGTGCTCAGTAGAACTGTTACAAAATGTTAGCCTCCTTGGCACGGCCAGAATAATCAGGAAAGCATTAAATAACTGAAGAGAACGGATAGCATGGGAGCGTAAGCTGCAGGTAGCAAGCGCGCTACGCATGCTAGACTCTAGGAGTTCCAACAGAACCTGTGATAAAAAGAAATAATAATAGTAATAATACGCCTTTCTATTATGGGCACAAGGCCTGGAATTTGTAGTGAGGGGATTAATCGATCACATCGACCCCAGTCCTTGAGTCGTACATAATATGTCGACCCTGAAAGGTTGAAACGCAAAGTTGACCTCGGTGGAATTTGAACTCAGAACGTAAAGACAGACGAAATACCGCTAAGCATTTCGCTCGGCGTGCTAACGGCTCGGCCAGTTCGCTGCCTTAATAATAATAATAATAATAATAATAATAATAATAATAATAATAATAACAATAATTATTATTATTAA
>NC_068990.1:18325971-18334780 GCF_001194135.2 Octopus bimaculoides
CCTACGTAAAATACTGTCTATGTGATCTCAAATTTTAAAGCAAACATAATTTTCTTATGGTTTCTTAAACATTCACTTGAACAAAACTGTACAAATCCAAATATATGGTACCCTAGGCATAACACCTACATGAACTTCTAACTTGTTGTCTATTGAGGTCTCTGGGTGAGACTTGGATCCAACTTGTACAAATGCAAAACAAAAGTCAAACATAAAATAATAATAATAATAATAATAATAATAATAATAATAATAATAATAATAATAATAATAATAATAATAATAATAATAACAATAATTATTATTATTAATATTATTATTATTATTGTTGTTGTTGTTGGAGTAGCGATAGGCATTTTGGGGAGATAGTTGGAACACCGTTAATGATGATGATGATGGCGACTATAAGAAAGAGTGTTGCGTGTTGTAAGGGAAGTGCGACGGCAATAAACAACATGAGTAAACTGAAAGGGATGGAAATCTAAGTAGCAGAAGTGCCTTGATTACCCTAGTATGCGACATGTAGAGATATAAATATAAAAAAGGCAAAACAAAAAAGAAGAAAGTTAATATGGGTGGCTGTGCTTTAATGAATTAGAGTACAAAACTAAAATTAAGGAAGAAGCCTAAATTTGGTAACGATATTTATTAAAATGTTAGATTTGAACGAACATATAACTGGTAATAACAGAGAATGAAATGAAATGAAATTAGACTAGACCAAGGAACAATTTTATAATGCCAAAGGAGACTATAGATGAGGATATGATTAAAGGTAGAGAGTAAAATGTAATAGTAATAAAGATATAGAAATCCCTGTAAAGAGAGGGGTAGGATTAAGGATTGACAAAGAGGAAGTATGCGCTTGATACATAGATAGTTACATGCTGTGTTAAATATTAGAAAAACCTAAATTGGAGTGGTATGGAAACGGTGTATCAAGCACTTCCTATTTCTCAATCCTTATTCCTAACATCCGCTTTATAGTGATTTCTTATATGTTTTCATTACTTTTACTTTTTATCAAATCCTAATTTATAAAAGAGAACCGACAGCAACAACAGTAGCAACAAAATAACGGTAACACAAACAGCATCAACAGCAGTGACAAACAAGCGACAAAAAATCATGATGGAAGCACCATACCATCACACCGCTACGACGACCACTATGACCATCACCTCCGCCAACAAAACCACACACGCACGCACGCACGCACACACACACATGCAACACTCAGTATATCTCATCCACATACAAGTTCCGAATGTTCGTCACTTCCGATCTATATTCTTAAAGTGAGCTCACTTCCAAATATTATCGGTTTTCGTCACTGGAAATAGTCCTTAGGGATCATACTATACATTTTAGCATAATTGCTTTATTCTCTTTTGGTTCCAAGATAATTTTTATCTCTTCCTTTCATGTGCATTTAGTAGTTTTTAGTAGTTTACTAATATACTATCAGTCATTTTTGACTTGCTCATCCTTCCGAGACAGAAGTTCAAATGAGTCATTTATCAGACCCAAAGGAGATTCCATGTTGGTTTATAAGCTATAAAACATTACATTTTGAAACGTGGCTTCCAACTCTGTCACTGTTCTGACGTAAGGTTTTACTTCTATCGTTATAGCTATTACTTGGCGAATTTAAGGATGCGCTTAATGGAGCACAAATAGTCAGATTATCATGTGGAAGAAACTTATTTTAATAATAATATTCAATATTTTGGTCTTCATATAGGCTGGGAGCTGGCAGAATCGTTAGCACGCCGGGCAAAATGCTTAGCTGATTTCGTCCGTCTTTATTTTCTGAGTTCAAATTTCGTCGAGGTCGACTTTGCTTCTCAGGTTTTCCGAGTCAATAAACGAAGTACCATCTGAACAATGGGATCGATGTTATCGACTTCCCTCGAAATTGCTGGCCTTGTGCCAAAAATTTGAAATCAATCTGTCGAACTTCATAAAAAAAGAGGAGATTGGGACATCGATGTTGGATTAAAATGATCTTAAGCGGTAGAGGGTTTATTAGGTAAGTCTGTTTGGTTTTTAAAAAACTAATTGTTAGATCTAGGTTCAAACCAGTGGTAGCAAGTCTGGTTTTTATCTTGTTAATTTTATTGTTTGTGCTCTTTCCATATATTCTAACGTTTCTCCTATTATTAAAAAAAATTCAAGGTTTCAGAGGACTCACAACATCTGGTGATAATTTAAACGAGATATGTCAATGTGTTATATCTCTATATACTAATAACCGTTATAGATGCTGGTTGGTGGAAATATCCAGTCACGTGTTATAGAAAGGAGAGCCATAATAAAAGAGAACTACACTGAGTTATCATAAGTGCAGCATACTAGGCTTGGTGGCTAGCAATGAATAAAAGAAGGCTTTAAATGCATTGAGTGAGAGACAGAATCATAGAGAAAACGGAGGAGGAGGGAGAGTAAATTAGTGTAGTTATGGGAGATGTTATGCAAATGAGACATCTGTTTTATTCAATTTTGTTTTAAGGTAACATTTTTCTAAAAAATTGATATTTATTCCCCGATTTAGTATAAGTAGCAAGAAATTTGATGAAAGTTAAAATATAGTTATCGTATGTATTCTATATTTCTTGGTAATACCCATGATGGCAAAAGCTTACATCCAAAGTTACCTGTCATTGGACGGGTAAATATCTAACATTAATTTATTTTGATATAAAAAAATCAAAGCCGTATAGAGATCGTTCTTCAATCCAAACTGTTGGATAGACCTAGGAAGCTGCACCGCTTCCTGTCGGCCTTGACACATTTCCTGTGTAAACATAAGGACACAGGAAATGTGTCAAGGCCAACGGGAAGTGGTGCATCTTCCTAGGTCTAACCAACAGTAGTATTATTCCAGTCAGGGTACTGTCACATTATGTTGACAGCATACAGCTACTTCAATATCACTATTACTACCATTTTTGCAACTCAACTCATTCGTTTCTTTAATGAATGTTTTGAAATAATTTATCACAGCAATGAATGCGTCATTATGTGAAACTAGACATAGCAATTTTAATCATGGTAAACTGATATTTAGTTATATAACTTGAGACTAAATACATGGATAGTTTACAGTTTATAAAGTAGTATTCTGTAGTTATACACTTCGGAGAGCTTCTGAAGATATTTCTCTTTGACAAATTAGTTTTGATTCGCGACGCATAACTTCGATGTTTTTGGCTTCGTGAAGTTAATATATTCATTTAAATGCCATGATACCGATTTAGTTTAGCAGGTCTCTTTTCTTTAAAATTTTTGTCTGGTTCTTCAATAACATAAACCACTTGGTCGATCAGTTATTATCAAGAGTGGTGAGTGTAAAGAATCAGTTCAAAGAAAGATTAAATGCTTCAAAGCATTTAGATCTCCACCCCTGTACATTCACATCTGCTCTCATATTCTTTAACTCTAAATTATCTGGGGTCAATATAATAAATATCTAATATAATATATAGGGCTGAATTAATCGCATACAGTTAATCTTTACATGTTTATAGCTCTGTAATAAAGTTGAAAATCATTCGTTTTCATATTACTCTTATCGAAGGTAAGACGGTGAGCTGGCAGAATTGTTATAGCGGCGGGTACAATGCTTAGCAGTGTTTCTTCTGTTTTAAGTTCTCAGTCCAAATTCTGTCGCGGCCGACTTTTCCCCAGTTGATCATTTCGGGGTCGATAACATAAATACCTGTTGAGTACCCGGGTACATGTAGTCTATTTAGACCTTCTAAACTTTTGAGGAACTTTGCCTTCCATTCTTTTGGGGATGGATAAAATAAGAAACCATCCAAGCACTAAAATTGATGGAGCCAAAATGTAAAGGAATTACTATAATCATCAAAGGTGGTAGAAGTCGGAATAATTAGAGCCTCGTCTAGGATGCCATGTATTATTTGCCCCAGTTCTTAATATTTCGAATTCAAATCCAGGCAAAGACAACTTAGAACGTATTCTTTCAGAAACTATAAAATAAACACCAGTCAAGAGATGAGGTTAATATATTTAACTGACCCAAGCAACGAGCTGGCAGGATCATAAGCCCGCTGGGCAAAATGCTTAGCGGCATTTCGTCCATTTTTATGTTTCGTGTTCAAATTCCTCCGAGGTCGACTTTTCCTTGCATCCTTTCGGGTTCGATAAAATAAGTAAAATACGTTGAGCACTGAGGTTTATGTATTCGCCTTATCCTTCTCCCTAAACTGCTGACCTTGTGCTGAAATTTGAAATCGATGTATTTAACTAACTCTTCCGAAATTTCTGGATGTAAGTCTTTATCAGAAACGACGATGTTATTTGGAGATAAGCAGAAAAGTTAGAACGTCGTGAAGACTAATGTGCCTTGTCTGTTCTTCACCTTTATATCCTGAGCTCCAGCTTTTATCAATAAAATGCTATAGTAGTGATGAACTCAGGCGCTCTAACCGACTGTTTTCTCCCTTCCAATTTTTGACCTTGTCCCTACGTAAGAAATTATTATAATCACGTTTATCATCAAAAGCAGTAATTTGGCAGAATCGTTAGATATTCGTATAAATTATATAACGGTATCTAATCTAGTTACGCTCTTTTACGTTCTGAGTTCAAATCACGCCCAGGTTAATTCTTGCCATTCATCTTTGCAGGAGTAAAGAAATAATGTAGCAGTAAATTAGTAGTGCTAATATAATCGACTGTTCCTTCTTTCTAAATCTCCATCTTTGCGAACATTTTAGAAAGCAATATTAAACTATTATCATTGTTATTATCGTCTGCATCCAACCATGAATACGTGAACTTTCGGATAACATCAAAAATTAGTTCATCTGTATTTTTCTTTGTTGACTGACTTGGGTGTTATATGATGGGTTAAGTGCATTGAATAAAGTTGGCGGTTGATGGTTGACTGTAGTTATTAATAGTGAATCATAGAGATGTGTTAAAATCTCATTAATTCAAAAATCTGTTCAATCACATTGAAATCGTTGAATTCTGTTCATGATATTGACTTGCTATCTTCAATGAACTGGCTGCCATTAATCTATCTAAAACAATTGACGCAAATACTACACCCTTGGCTTCACTTCATCAAGAGATAACCTAACAATTCCATTTGAAAATTGATCACGACAACTACTGTTGATATATATCTCAATTTACCTATCTCTGATAATGATGACATTAGATATATTGCTTTAAAATGTATAGCACTATTTTATATCATTTGCAGAACACTTTTCTTTTTATATCTAAACGATATAATCTTCGGTTTAACACTTTTTTTTTACACTGGTGAAAAACAAAATAGGGTGTTATATATCCTTTAAGACTTATCATTACTTTATTCTATATATTTGCACTTTCAACTCCAAATTACTCTTTCAATCGTCCTCCCCTTTAACTAAGTATGTCAAGATATGTAGTCATTTACAAAGTAATCCATCTATTCTATATTTTCACTATACTTTGCTCTTAAAGTAACTGTAATGTATTTCAAACAAGATACAACATTAAAGTACATCAACGCTATGGCATTGAAATTGTTTATTCTGCTGTTTATTGTTCTTTTTATGCCCATAGCCTGGTTAAGAAGATAGGTTTGTAATCATGTAGTTGTGAGTTCGTTTAGGAAGACAGAATCTTGGGGAAAAATGTCTTGGAATTCACGCATTCTTTGGATTGAAATACGATATACGGAATGGTTTGTATCCGCCCTTTAGTGGTATGTATTGTCTGTTGCTTGCTTCTCACGAACAGTGAGGTTCGTAGGGGATTGATTTATTAAAGTATCGTATTTCAATTACATGTATTTTATATGTATTGTACATTCTTCGTTCAATTGTCTATCTGTATGTATATCTCTTCCACCCCCCACTCTCTCTGTACATAGATATTGTTTTCTTTTTATTCTTTTACTTGTTTCAGTCAGTTGACCGCGGCCATGCTGGAGCACTGCTTTTAGTCGAGTAAATGGACCCTAGGAGTTATTCTTTGTAAGCCTAGTACTTATTGTATCCGTAACTTTTGCCCAACCGCTAAGTAACGGGGACGTAAACAAATCAGCATCGGATGTCAAGCGATGTTGGGGGACAAACGCAGGCACACGAACATATACACATACATGCATACATGCATACATACATACATACATACATACATATATATGTGTATATATACATTTTATATATGTATATATATACATTTTATATATGTATATATATAATTGAAATTTACAGAAAAACAAAAGACGAAGACAGGTGTATGAACAACAAGCAGGTTGTCAGAGAGAGAGCAGAGGCATGGTCCACAGAACGTGCCCTGGTTAGGGCTGTGTGGATAGTGGTGAGAGGATATCCACGAAGGATGAAGTGGCGAGCCATGAGTTGAGACTGGGTGTCAAAGCCATGGTTATCACTGCAGAGCCTGCACAGACGGAGGGATTGGGAGTAGGTGATAGAGGGCTTGGTGTGGTTAGGTAGGGAGGAGGAGAAGTTAAGGTAGAAATGTGAGTCAGTGTGTTTCTAGTGGATGGAGGTAGTGAGAGCGGAGTGGTGTATGTTGAGAGAAATGTCGAAAAATGCGACGGAAGTGTTGGAAATAGTGCAGGAGAATTTCGAAGTCAGGAGGGAAGGATTGGACAAAAGAGAGGAAGGAGTCTATTTGTTCGCGGGAGATTGAGGTTGCACCGATACAGTCATCAATATAACAACCGTATAGTTCGGGAGTGGGACCAGTGAATCGTGAGAATATTTGACCCTTAACATAGCCAACAAACAGGTTCGCAGAGTTGGGGTCCATTCTCATTCCTATGGCCACTCCCAGAACTTTTAGCAAAAATCCCCAGTGAACGAGAAGCAGTTGAAGGAGAGAACAAGTTTGGCCAGTCAAAGAAGTGTGGAGGTGTTAGGTTGGGGCTGTGTGATGCTATGTGAATCTGGGGTATTTCGGACCAAGGAAACGATTTCACCAACATTATATCGAGCATAATTTGTAGAGTATCTTCATGCTTGACGCTTGAAATTATTCAAGTGTGTCTTCACAAGAATCTCCACGTGCTACAACAGCTTTTAGTAACCATCAACTACAAAACCCGATCAAATATATTGTCATAAACGACAGTCTGTTAATGAGCACCAAACCGCGGACCGCGGACCGCGACATCTTCGAAAGAGCCATTTTGATTTTAGCTGGCTCATATGCAATTGCTTGTAAAAAGACTCTCTCCACTGCTATTGACCAGCAGTGTGTCGTATTTAATACAAATGCACAAGAGTAACCTGCTGTAGCAGTAGCAAGTTTCTGTGGATATGATGTCCCTGATAAGTAGATGAGTAACCTGATACCCCTTGACTAATAACATCGCCACTGGCACAACATAAAGCAACATATAGATTAATCTGCTGCCACTGCATTGTCAGTTTACTCACGTAACGTACACTGACAAGTTGAGCTCCCATATATTCTCCGTTAGACGTCAGTTTTATTTCACTTCACGCCGCAACTAGATAACTGAGCAGATAAACTGTGATTTACGACCAACAAGCCTAGGAACTGTGGATCCCAGTCAATATTTTAATAGATTATTTCACATCCCACACCATGTATAGAGTGCATATATGCATATGAATGTTTATACTTATATGTGTGTGTGTGTATATATATTTGTATATGCGTGTGTGTGTGTATGCAATATTTATTCATCTAGCTAATTTCAGTATATTCGCATTCGTTCCCAGTTAAAAATAACTTACCATTTTAAATAATGAATTTATATAATGTAGATTCGATAAAATTATAATAAAATTATATAATGTATATCAGATAAAAGAACAGAATAATCAATTCTGAGATATCTTGGAACATACGTCTGGTGAATCAGTAGTAACTAGGAGTATAAAAATAAAATAACACAAATAACATAAATACAGAAAAAAATTGGACTGTATGTATGTACGTGTATTTGTGTATTTGTGTTTGTGTGCTTGCGTGCGTATATATGTGTATGTGTGCATGTTTGAAACTGTTGAGAAGAATATAAAATATATTTTCATTTTGTGAATTAATTACCGGGAAGATCTCTCAGTTCAATTTACGATACAAAATTAGTCGGGGAAAAGAAATAATAAAAACATGCGCAATACTAGAGGATACGCATTTACAAATGTCTGAACTGGCGACATGAGATTTAAATCTTCGAACATTCATAAGCAACAGTACAAAGGTCACTACGAATTATTCACTTATTGTTTCACCCTAGCTCAGCGCTGATCCGGAAAGGCAATTTGATTTACTGGAATGAGAGGCATTCTAGTTGTAACTATTTCGGTGCCTCGTATACCTAGGTTTCAGTTACTGAAGACTACATAGTGTTGTTTCAAGAGGAATTGGCTGCTGTGTTTAGCTGTAAAAATGACCAGGTGGTGAATGCTACGTCTAATCATCCTCTAAAATTGTAAAGGTGCTGGTTATGCAACACTGTAAAGTATAAAATATAAAACACAAAAAAATAAAATGAATAGCCATGATATCATAACGACACTGCTGACACAGAGGCCTCCATATTACTTTGATAATACGTTTTCTTGATGAGGTTGTATTTCTAATATTAAAGTTCGGCAGGAAGAGGAAAAATAGGAATAAAGAATAACTGAAAAAAATACATAAAAATATGAAGATGAAAACAAAATAATTTCAAATAAATACACATTTAATTATGAAGCCACACACACAAACATATATATATATATGTATATATATTCTTTTACTCTTTTGTTTCAGTCATTTGACTGCAGCCATGGTG
>NC_068990.1:18336826-18337734 GCF_001194135.2 Octopus bimaculoides
TATATATATTCTTTTACTCTTTTGTTTCAGTCATTTGACTGCAGCCATGGTGGAACACCGCCTTTAGTTGGTAGAAATCCACCCCAGGAATTATTCTTTGTAAGCCTAGTCTATCGTTTCTTTTGCCGAACCATTAGGCTACGGATACGTAAACACACCAACATCGGTTGTCAAGCGATGGTGGGGAGACAGAGACACACGCACATATACATATACATATACGTGGCATTTATATGTAATTTTGCCCTGACGAGGGGGTCATCACCAGTTTGCACTCTATTGTGTTTGGAATACAATGGTGTACCCCCGAAATGGCCATAGGTGTTGTACGTGGTTTTGGGGAAATTGATTTTACCGATTGATACCTGCTATGTGCTGTATTTGTATTTTGACCCATGTGTTGTGAACTTTTGGACATGTTGAGCGGAATTAAATTTTACATGTTTTACTTGATGATACCTGTTGGATGCCTGTTATTTACTCTTGTATATGCCTAATTGGTGCGGACTTGCTTATTGGTGTCTACTGGTTTTGAGTTGTAACATGTGCCCGAGGGAGATGGAGAACTTTGTGTTTTTCTCTAAACGGTGTTAAATCATTTCTGTCCTTGATTTTTAACCGATGGACTACTTTATGGTACCTCATTTCTTTATTTTATTTTACTTTATCTTTTATATCGACCTATATTATATTATATACTTGAAATTTTTAATCGTATTAGTTTTAACTTCTATGAAATGATATATATGTGTATTGTGTTATACCTTTAACTCAATTTTTTTCCTTTGTATGTTATCGGTTGGTATAATATATTCATGTATAAAATTTTATACTATATGTTCTATTTCTTGCTTCTTTTATATATTTCTTATTCTTTTATTTATTATTTCTTCTTACGTTATATCTTC
>NC_068990.1:18338113-18345909 GCF_001194135.2 Octopus bimaculoides
TTCCGATTAGATTTAATTTGCATCCCATAAGGAATAATTAACCAAATGGTTTTACTATTAGTTACCTTATTTTAACCAAATAGTTTTACTATTAGATACCTTATTTTTAGTGTAACTATCTTTGAAAGACATAGATTTAACTTTAGAACGAAAATAGGGGTTTAAATAAGGGTTATCTCCCTTCCTCTGTTTGCTGTTGGCGTATAAATTAAAATTGATATCGTTTACATCTTCACAACTATGCATATATAAAAAATGTATTTATCTATAGATATATATTTCCTACACGCTTTGCTTCTTATAGTATTCTATAAAATGCACATCACTCTCATTCTCAACTCCATACCCTTACTACTAATGTCCATTCGTCGAAAAGTATCTCTGTGTGTTCATATTTTAAACCACAATGAATACCACCAGTCCTTTCTACTCAACCTTTGCTCCCTCAGGAAGCATTCATAAAAAATCTAGAACCCCTCTATGTTAGATTTCCTCTGTTATGGATAAAGGGACAGACAATATTCTAAGGACAAAATAACCTATATTTTACGAAAGCGTTAATTCCCAGTCACTGCACATATATGAAACACACACACACATTCACACGCACAAGAAATAAAATATAAAATCTGCATTTCTCGACATCTACTATGTTTGAAGAATAAAGTGTTAAAAACACGTAAACACACAACTACTACTAAATCTCACATTTCCAAACGATTATTTTCACATTTAAAACCAGCAAGCAAAACAATGCGTTAACTGGCAAATATTCACTTATTAACACACTACATTTACGTGATGTTAGACACGCTCATTCCTCTTAATTTCTCGTCGACTGATGTTGCAAATGCTTGCTTACATATTCTCTTGTAGGCTGTCTTGGCCATCTGACATAAATGAAATTACCAACTCTCTGAAAAAGACAAATATATCTCTTACAGCCTACAGCTGTTGACTCTGTAAAAATTTCAAGTAAAACATACACTGCACAATGGTGATCATGCATAGACTGTTGTTGTTGATCCACTCACAAACATCCAAAACCGTATCTAAAATAAATACATTCAACAGACTGGAAAAATTCAATCACCATCAATAATTGGCTTCTAAGTGCACTGCTTTATCTTTCTTTGCTTCTTGTGTGATTTATATATAGGATGACCTCTATTCCTTCTCTCTTTACTTCTGCGTACGCTTTTGACTGAAACAAAATTGATGCCTGAACGAGTTCGGAGATCGATAGTAGAAGCCGATCTACTTTGAGACGTAATTTGAGGCGGAGTTAATGAAAAAAATCCTTCTGTTTTCCTTTTGTCTCACTGTTTTCACTGTTAGATCCCAAACTAAACGCGTTTCCCTATACTTTATTTCCAATGCTAATTTATCAGTCTAGATTATTGCCCTTTCAGCAAGATTTTCATGTGATCAGAGACCTAGGAAAGATAAACAAATATAAAACAAATTTGTTTGATTTGTATATCACGTCGCCCTCTTTAATGCCTCCACATCGGCCGTAAATAACTTTATCGGGGTTTGCCGACTTGTAACAATTCTAGTGCAAGGCTTTCGATAGAGATTTATAGTAACCCTACGGCACATGTCAAACATTAATAGTAAAATCACTGAATATTCCTTTCATCATTAGCCTAACTAGCTGTTACCGGGAGGCATATCACACAACCTATTCCCCTAAGAAATAATAACATCTTTATGTCTCACCCTTACTGGTCTGCTATTAATTTTGTACTGTGGGGTGACCATAGTTGGGAGCAGTAGTCCAGACGGTTGAGTACGAATGTCTTCCAGAGGACCCTCATGGTTTCCTTCTCTGTGGCTTTGAAGGTTCTCAGGATCCATCCATCCACCCATCCATCCATCCATCCAGCCAGCCAGCCAGCCAGCCAGCCGTCTACACTTTGTTACCATCTTGGTAATGTGCACTTGGAACGAGGTATCAACACTCAAGTCGAGACCCAGGTCACGCATTGATTTAGGTTCTGGGATTGTAATCCCTCCTGGGCCAGTGTACCCTGTAAGTTTTTTGTCCAGTTTTGGATGCTCGTAGCGCAAGGTTTGGAATTTCACTGCATTAGACTTCATATTATTCTTCTCAGCCCATCTGTAAATTGCATCTAACTTATTACTTAATAAGTATTATTTTACATTCGTTCTATATTTATATGTGTCGAAGATAAGTTTTCTTTTTTTCGCTGCCTACCTTCACAATAGAAACCATAGAAGACCACTTTTGTTTTATTCCCCGCATACCTCCAGGATAGAAACCGTAACATAGATTTCACTGCAACATTTTTCTTTTGTTTCACGTATTCCACATCAGAATTGATCAGGTCAGCTGTCATTTTCCTATCTCTCTTCAACATATTTTTGAAAATACACATTTTCCCTAAACATAGGAACAAACAAATTCGGTGGGCACTCTTCTGTAGGTATGCCATATGTTTAATATAACGACACATGTGCGTCGTTGTGTGTATCTGTGTGTGTGTGTATGTGTGTGTGTGTGTGTGTATGTGTGTGTGTGTGTATGTGTGTGTGTGTATGTGTATGTGTAAGTGTAATTATCTCTATTACTTTATATTGCTATAAAAAAAGAGGAGCTGACGAGGGTGATCCAAGTATAAAATTATTTCACTTGACAATCGAAAGAGTTTACTCTGTGCATCCAAGTCACTACGAATGTTTCTCTTTGAGGCTGCTTCATGAAATAAGAGGACCGACTTCCTTCTCCTTCCTAAGAACGACTGATGGTCAAAATATTCTTACAAATAGAGAAACCTACTTAGGCTTAAATTTGTTACAAGATGACAATCAGGGGGATACAACAATGAAGGTGACTCGAATCCATAAAACATCTGCACTTTAGTCAGCTCGGTTGAGGAACTTATTGGAAAAGATTTTTCCACGTATAAATTGAAATTACACAAATGCTGTTTGGTTGTGCGAAAGAGAAATCATGGCACTGAAGAACGTTACTGGGAAGAATTTAAATGAAAGCCTCGAGAAACTTTTACCAGGAAACGAACATGCATACAAATCTATAGACCCTGTTGTGGATGCCTCGGAAATAGTATAAGTAATTCATCCATCCCTCCCTCCATCTATCAATCCATCCATCCATCCATCCATCCATCCATCCATCTGTCTATCCCTCCATCCATTCGTCCATCCATCCATTCATCCATCAATCCATTCATCCATCCATCTAAATCCATCCATCCAAATCCATCCATCCATCCAAATCCATCCATCCATTCATCCACCCGTCCGCCCGTCCGTCCGTCCGTCCGTCCGTCTGCCGTGTGTCTGTCTGTCTGTCTGTCTGTCTGTCTGTCTGCCTGCTTGTCTGTCTGTCTGTCTGTCTGTCTGTCTGTCTGCCTGCCTGTCTGTCTGTCTGTCTGTCTTTCTGTCTCTCTGTCTATCTATCTATCTATCTATCTATCTATCTATCTATCTATCTATCTATCTATCCATCACTTGATCGATCTGTTTCAATGCATAACTTATGTTTGCTAGTCTTTTATGTTCGTAATTGTATTTATATATGCGTATGCACACGTGCGTTTAAGAGAACAATATTTGGTATTATTAAAATCCACATACATTTAAAAGGAAATATTTCAGGAGAAAATCAAAAGATTTCAGATTTTTAAATCAAATTCAAAAATCTAAGTAAATGAAAAATATTTTCCGTTTCCTATATCCATATCTTAATATTATGATCTTGATAACAGCTATTCTTTTCCCCTATTGATTTTGTTTGTTTTCAATTATGTATAACGATTAACAAATGAATCCGGAAGCGGCTGCCTTAGCTTGTGTGTGTCTGTCCATCTGGATGTCTGTCTCGATTTCTCATTCATTAAATAAATTAATTCATCAATGTTGTGTACACTTCAGATCCAAATGTCTAGACCGTTGTAAACTGTTTAATTTCTGATTTAATATTTTTGTTTTCGGTAAGTTCAGTTTACTAAATCATAGAATATGAAATACCATGGAATGCCATTGGCATAGTGTGGTTAATGTCACAGGATGTTCAACGATCTATAGTACTATTGTATTATCATTTAATTAAAAGGTACGAAATTTCCAAAAATATGCTATTAAATAACTCCGAGCTACCATCTTCAGTCAAGCACCCAAATACCAATGTAAATCAGACGAAGGGCCCCTACTTCCAGAGATTGCGTGTGCCTCCTGGGCTGCCATATTTTGATGCCAGGGCCACTGTCATAATACACAGAGTGACCATTAAAGGGAGAACCAAGCATTGAGATGACTTATTCCGGTCCCTCCTTGAGGAAATCCCTGATACTCAACAGAGTCTAACGCGGTGTACACCTTGACCATCTGCTCTATTAAAAGTATGATGTTCTCGAGGGTTTACGATGTGCATATACAAAATTTCCTATACTCATATGTATGTGGAAAATGCTAATCTACTAATCTAAGGAAGGAGTTACCTATACACACTTTACTAAAAAGTGTGTAGGGGAATACAAGGTAAGCTTGGTATAGATAAGATGAAATCGTGTTCAGATGCATGAAAGCAAAATACAGAGTACGCAATTAACAAAATCAAAAGGAGCCATGTAATATTCTTCTCTGGACAGTTCTTTCTGGAGAACCATAGCATATGGCCTAACTACCTTCATACATTAATCGATGGACAATATATCATAGGTGCCTATGGCACATTCCAATCAATTTGTAGTCCATGTAAATATATACATGAGGCGTATTTTTGTTTATTAGCATTTCTACCTCTTTCTTTCTGTCTCTCTCTATCACTGTCTCTATGTATCTGTCTGTCTATCTGTCTATTTGTCTGTCTCTTCCGATATATTCATATGTGTATGTGTGTATGTATGCGCGCGCGTGTTTGTTTGTGAAAGCGCATGGACTATTTGCTAGAGTGTCGCATTAAAAATCGCAAGACCGCAGTTTCGAGTACCGAACCGGGAATATATATGTATATATAAAAATATATAAATATACATACATACGTACATACATGCATACATATATATATATATATATACATACATACATATACATATATGTGTATGTGTGTGTAATTGGATCTAATCTATTGAGAAAAGGGTAAGATAATGTGAAATATAGGAAGTAATGTATAAGATACATAAAATACGCATGTGTAGCATTTAAAACATCATTTTGTCGAAAAGAAGGAAATATATTGCATTGACTTTAATAGTTGTTGACCAGTTCATAAAACACTTATGCCAACTATGATGATTTAAAATGAAAACCAGTCTTCCTGTGAGATACCATATAACTAATATAGTATGTAAGCTATTACTTGTCCTGTATATTTTCTCAAATTTAGCACAAGTCACGAATTTCTATCTCGTTTACTTTTATTGCATCGGTATTTGAATAGCGAAATATCAATGTAACATAATGCTTTCTTTGTTTGAAATTTCCGTAACTAAAGGCAAAGCATGATACGAATTACCATCTTGCAGAGTACTTTAGTGCTATTGAATTGTCATCTAAGTAAAGGTTATTCTTTTATATATATATATAGTATATATTTTAATTGCAATCTATTTATTTGGATTGGTCTCTTATATTAATGGATAAATTTATTTTAATTAAATAATGAGACCAACTACGTGTCCTTAATGACGTTATCAATCAATTCCATAATCTTATTCTCATTCGATTAAAAAGAAATTAATAACAATTATTCTTAAGATTTTTACATTATAAAAATTCAGAGGAATATTTTAAAGCAAACTTGAGGTTTGACTCTACTGAAATGTGTTTTTGTTTCCAAATTTCAATTTAGTCCTTACAGAAAAGAAATAAAATCTTATTTTGAAACTTTGCACATGTAGGCGTAGGAGTGGCTGTGTGGGAAGTAGCTTGCTTACAGGTGTAGGAGTAACTGTGTGGTAAGTAGCTTCCTTACGAACCACATGGTTCCGGGTTCAGTCCCACTGCGTGGTACCTTGGGCAAGTGTCTTCTACTATAGCCTCAGGCCGACCAAAGCCTTGTGAGTGGATTTGGTAGACGGAAACTGAGAGAAGCCCGTGGTATATATGTATATATATATATATATATATATATATATATATATATATGTATGTGTGTGTGTATATGTTTGTGTGTCTGTGTTTGTCCCCCTCCCCAACATCACTTGACAACCGATGCTGGTGTGTTTACGTCCCCGTAATTTAGCGGTTCGGCAAAAGAGACCGATAGAATTAGTACTAGGCTTACAAAGAATAAGTCCTGGGGTCGATTTGCTCGACTAAAGGTGGTGCTCCAGCATGGCCACAGTCAAATGACTGAAACAAGTAAAAGAGAAAATGTGCGTGTATGTAGGAATGCGTGTGAGACTGGTGTTACCATCGGTTATAGGGGCACCTAAAATCTTGAACAGTACGGGTTTGAAGAACGAAAGCGTGGGACAGACTCAGCACAAAATATGCTCAAGTTATTCAGCAATGCAAGACGCAAGTGTTTTACTTAGCTCTCATTCGTCGAAGCGACGAGAGAGTTCACACAGAGTTGCGAGTATGAGAGCTTGCGACGCTGAAGCACACCGACTCTAGTTATTTAATATATATGTAGAATATTTTAAATTAGAATATTACGGCCAGGTGGCAGCATCATTAGTACGACGCTCAAAGTGTTGTTTAGCGACAATTCGTCTATGTTTACTTCTTGAGTCCAAATTTCACCGAGATTGACCTCGCCTTTTATAATTTTGAGTATCAATCAAGCACTGGGTCTCTGTAATCGGGTAGACGCATTTCCCCTAATTCCAGGCCTTTTGAAATAATAGAAAGGAATATCTTAAATTAGAATTCAGGTAGAAATATATTCAATTGCTTTCTTTGTTTTTTAAATTCAAATTTGAATTCAGTCTTTGCACATTAGAAACAATGCGCTATTTTGAATCACCCTCTCTCTCTCCTTTTCATTCTCTCCCTCCCTGTATCAACTCATCTGACGTGAGCGTATGGATTTAGAGTTCTGAGGCACATGAATCACACAAGTCCATGAAAAATTTAAAGTAAAATAAAAAACATTATCTACAATAATAAAATATAACAAATAATATTAAGTTAACTGCAGGTAAAAATTTGAACTAACCAGAATATTTAACCTTTTCATTTCATATCACAAAAATTGTACACGGACGACTGCACTCTAAGGTAGTTCTAGCTGTGATAGCTAACACAAGCAAAAGAATTTAAAAGAAAAGAATGTAAAGAATTGCACAAAAAGAACCACAAAAAAAAAATAAGGCAAAAGAAGAAAACATACGGAAGAAAGTTTCACTAAATAACTTTAAAAAAAGCAGAAAAGCAAGTATTTCTTCCGTTTTATGTCTTTTCTGCATTTAATTATTTCATTATCGGTAAATTATATCCTTGAGCCATATTCCCCCCAAAAAGAAATCTTATAGTCACGGTTAAACAGTAAAACTGCAACGAGATGCGATCAATAAAAGGAACAGTTAATGAGGCAATGCTATTGAGAAAATGTTCTTAGTGCTTCGAAACCCTGTAATTGCAGAAGCTCCTGCATGTTCAATCACAATATGGCGGTATCACAGCTAATATTTAGTGTTAATCAATATAATAATACATCTCTTGTCAAGATAATCTGACCGAGGTTTTAGGTAGCATTAGTGTGGGTGTACTTGAGTTAATTCAGCTCATACACACTTATACGCAAATATATACATGCATATATATATATATATATATATATATATATATATATATATATA
>NC_068990.1:18347009-18354350 GCF_001194135.2 Octopus bimaculoides
ATTGTACTTGCAGAGACCAACCCAAGTATGTCTGCGTCTCGTGACATATTTTCCCGGTATCCATCCATCCATCCATCCAGCCAGCCAGCCAGCCAGCCAGCCACCCAGCCACCCAGCCACCCAGCCACCCAGCTACGCACAGCATTGAATGGGCATTGACTCTCTTGTGTGCCTCTACCTTTTGACAGGCTTTGCTTTTCGTCCCGCAAGGTGTCCACTAAATCACCCTTTTCAACAAGTAAGCTAGGCGGGGTTGCAGATTTAGTCGTCGACGACCCGATCATGCAACAAGTACTGGGTTACATGTTACCCGTAACGCTCGAAGATGTATAGAATATATTTGTCCAAGTTTGTCTGATTGCCTGTCCCTCTGTCTGTCTGCCTGACTTCAGTTTGCCTGCCTGTTTGCCTGCCTGTCTGTCTGTCTATTTACGTGTGTATATGTGTATGCATATGTCATGTGTGATAAGTGTTAGTGATATCGCATTCTTGTTATTGTTAGTATGTGATTGTACGAACTTACCGTATGACAAAAAAGTGTCGACGCACATACGCGGACGAGCACACACACACACAGAGACACACACACACACACACACACACACACACACACACACACACACACACACACACACACACACACACATACTAATATTCTCACGCAATAAATATAAAAAATAAAAAAAAAAATAATAAAACCACATGAATTGAATTGTGACCATTTTAGAGAAGAAATCGTTAATATATTAGGAATACGGCACGATGGAAATGCTTTGAGATCATATCTGAAATATTCATCGAGGGAAAGTCAGATTTGTGAACGTGGGAAATTAGTAGCATATACATCTTACCAATTAATAAAGCTGCAATAAAGTCATGCAATGTGTACTGTATAACCAGACCAATTAAAAGCTACAAAAGTAGCATCAGTCTACTGGGTATTCGTGCATAATCGGTGTTATGTTATGCTATATATTTCCCTGTAATCACCAAAATATATTCAACTGTATTTCTTTGTAGTTGTAACTCTGTGGTGTTTCATTTTGGTGTCACCAATTCGAACATAATACAAGTCTGCAAAGGGGAAAAAAATGTATTTTTCTTTAAAATAGAAATAAATGCTAGAATATCTAGCTATGAAGAAATCATTTCTGGTCGAAATTGTACTACATCTAATTCACAAAATGATAACAGAAGCTAAGACAGATAAGTTTCTAGTATACGTTTATACATACATACATACATACATACATACATACATACATACATACATACATAAATACATAAATACATACATACATAAAATGTTACAAGTACCTAGACATAGACGAAAATGAATCACATGAAAGCACTGTGAATAAAAATTCTGTGACCCAAGAATATTACACCAGACTTAGGAAAATACGGCAGTCGGAACTCTCCTCTTACGACAAAAAAATATCCCATATTGCGTTTTCATTACCAGTGCTGATCCCAACATTAGAGATACTTGATTGGTCTAAAGAGGAAACCCACTCCATAGATAACAAAACCCGCAAAATACGGACAACAACTGGGAATTCCTCAGAAACAGTGATGCTGATACTCTCTACCTAAGAAGAAATGCTGGTAGAAACCCGTGATCAGTGCTGAAGGCCTTCCAATGCCGCAAAATATCACTCAGGCAGCACCTTCTAAACAGTTTAAGCTACCTGTTGTCATCCGCAGTCGTGGTATATTTCTGTTGGATCTACTTCAGGAAGAACCAAAAGTCACAAGAGACAAGGTCTGGACTGGAGAGAGGGTAGAAAAAGTCTTGATGCCAATCTCTGTCAATTAGTTGGTTGGCAGGATGCATGTGACTGAGAACCCTAGCAACAACCTTTGCAGAAATTTTGCACATGTTCAGAATAATTCTGTGTACATTTGACACACCAGCTCCAAACTGTTTGGTTCTTGTCTTTATAGACACACGATAGTCTTTATCTAGAAAATTATCAATTTTCTCAACCAGCTCTGATGCTCTCACGTCCCTCTCCCTCCTCCCTACCGTCCTCGAATCTCTTGTGCCTGTGAAAGAGTTAATCCATAAGCTGTCAGGAGTATTTCATCAGTCTGTAGCGTCTTCTCTCAGTTTAATACAAACCTTCATTGCATAATGAGGTTCCAAACAACCCAACTACATTCTGCTAACTAGTCAGCTGTGACCAATAGCGTTTGATATAGTATGTGCAAAATGCTATGACAGCTGTCTCCTTCCGTCTTGTATAACTGATGTTGGTAGTTCAGATAATTAGATATATAGTAATGATATACTAAAATTACAATAATGCAGTACAGTTATAACTGCTTCTAAAAAGGTCTCAAATCTTCTTGAATGAACCTCGTTCGCGCGCATACACACAAAAACGTATGTATATATGATTGTATATGTATGCTTTGATCTCTTTTATATTTTCAGAAATATATTTTAATATGTGTACGCTTCATTTATTTTCCCAATCTATGCTATACTCCATCTTTCTCCGCGCATTTCCGGGATTCTAGTATAATCATTTCTCCACTTTTCTATCCCTATTGTATGTCGCCTCATTTTCTTCCACTTCCCTCTTCTTTACCAACATCATCCATCCTTTCATTGTACTTACGCTTACCCTCCTCTTTCTTTCTTCCTTGTTGTTTTCTTCTCAGTATGAACTTCCTTCTCCGCCTTTTCTACAATTTCTATATTTTATCTTTTTGATATTTACAATAACTACCCCACGATTCATGCAACAAAATAATATGTTTCTAAAGCCAAGTCCTAGGCTAATCGAACATAATCGGTGTTTCATATTAGCTTTAATTGATTGAGTTTTAGAGTTGACTTTAAATATCTTCAGAAAATTCTTCAGCCTTTTTGTCTGAAGATCGCAAACGTGAAACTCGGAAGATTGATAGATTGAAATTTCCAATAAAGTCTGTTATAGACTTTCTCTCTTTCTCTATCTGTCTACCGGTCTGTCTGCCTGTCTAACACTCACTATCTTTCTCTTTCTCTCTTAGTCTCTATCTGTCCCTCACACACACACACACACACACACACACACACACACACACACACACACACACACACACACACACACACACACACACACACACACACTCTCTCTCTTAGTGTCTGTATGTCCAACTCTCTACCCCTTTTCCAGTTTTCCTTTCTCACATATCTAGTACTTTGCCACTGCAGAAATATGTTTGTAAACACCTCTATTGGTTCTTTGACATGATACTTATATACTTTTGAGACGGTTTTACAACCAGGTACAAAAGAACATTTGTCTGCCTGTGTGTTTGTATGAATGTGTGCATGGAAGTTTGTGTATGTTTGTGTGCTTATCTGTTAGTGTTATGCGCGTGTCTCTGTGTATGTGCTCTGAGATTTTTCTTATTTGTAGTCTTCGTCACATTCTTTCAAGAAATAGATCTCTTTATCAATTCACCTACACACACATGCACACACGCTCGCACACACTCGCACACGCACGCACACACATGCACACAAAAACAAACATATATGCTCATGTCTATAAATGCATATGATTGTGCATTCATACATGCATACATTCATATATATGTATATATATATATGTCTGTTTATGTATATATGTATATATATATATATATATACATGCATGTATGTATATATATATATATATATATATATATATATATATATATGTGTGTGTGTGTGTGTGTGTGTGTGTGTGTGTAAATATATATATATACACGCATATGTACATGTGTGTGAGTGTGTGTATATGTATGTTATTTCAAGGGATTCGTTTTCCTTATATCCTACGTCTACATAGCGACCACGAATCGTCTAAGCATGCAGAGTCACGAAAATCATAGGAAATAAGTCCAGTGTATTTCAGCAGTTTAATTGATCCTATTGACTTACTATTGTAAATCACACTTACTTTTTTGTATCAGGCATCGGTTTTATATTCTTAGAATTTCCTGCGTAAAATAATTGTATTTTCTTTTCTCTCTCTATATATATTTATTTGTTTTGGCTTAACTTGAAACTTGTTCCTGTGGATTGCAATAGGATGAGAGAAGCTAGGTTTCACTCAACTCACGGGTTAAGTAGTTATACGTGACGAGAAGTGTAAAGCTTGCTTCATTGATTAAGTAGGATGCTGTAAGAAGATAATCCATTTCAACTTGAAGGAAATATCGGTGAACAAAGATATATATATTTATATATTGGAATCTATGTACACACCATACATACACAGAAAAACACACATATATATCTATGCATATTTTTATACATGTGTATATGCAAATACATTCGTATATATATATATGTATATATATATACATAATGTATATATACATAATATATATATATATATATTTGCATACACATATAAACGTCTGCCTCTGTCTGTGCTACTGTTTGTGTGTACTTGTGTGTTGTGTGTGCATGTGTACATGTGTGTGTGTGTGAATGTGTATGTGTGTGATTGCGTGCATGTGTGAGTCTTCAAATACGAAGAATGAATACGAACATCAGAAGTACCTGCACCGTCTGTTTGTGGTGTGAGATCAGAAAGGAGACGCATCAGAGGTGTGTCTTAATGCTGATTAACCAAACGTTCCTCACACTCTGATTGTGTCTACATTGTTGTCAAAACAAAATACACAGTCGTACGCCGTCTAAAGCAACTACCGTATTTAAAAATGGAAATAAAAAGCAAAACTGCAGTGTGTGATGTGAGGGAATTTCTATTGATATTTCTTGTAAATGGATCTGCAAAACAGACGCTTCCTCGTTGGCTGCAAATCGTTATTGCTATGGTTGTGGTTTAGCCTATGACAAGAACTCGTTGGGGAGATACATGCTGGAACGTTTTACAGTGTTGAACATATGATACTAATCTGTGCACCTAACTCAGGCGAAGCTAGTACCTGCTTACAAGATTTTGTCTCTTTAAAACCATTTATGTCATGCCGTTTCATACCAGAATGTACTATGTTGCGATCGTTCTGACTCAGTCACACGTTTGGATATAACACAATGATTTGATACATTGACTTCCGGGGATTCCTCAATCATTCGGCTTATCAATATCCTGACTTGCATTGGTTGCTCGCTCTGTTTTCGTCTATTACATCATTTTGCGTCCCTTTGTATTACACACGTAAAACCGAGTTTGGATTTTCCGACATGCAGATTCCCTACGACAACTGCATATTCAAGCCAAGTATCAGTTCTAGATTTGGTACTCCTGTGCTATCGTAACAACACCAGCACCCATTTAAATGGTTTCGTCCCACAGTTTTGGGGTTACAGCTCAAATCCTGACTAAACAAAAGGTCAAACCCTATTGTTTCTCAAGACCGGCTTTCATAAAAAAAATGACTAGTCATGGATATTTCATACTTTCTATTCGTAATATATATGAAACAAACATGTCTCTGATATACATGTAGATTTTGTTGGATTGCCAGAATCGGCTGAGCGGCAGCAGTGAAGAAAGCGCCATATAGTATCTAGTTTTGCTATGAACAAAACGCCATATAATATCTAGTTTGCTCCGTCACGTTCTCATCTCCAGACTTATCGGTGTGAATTTTACGATTGATACTTTCAGAGTTTGTATAATTATTACCAGTAGTATCCTGGAGTTTATTATTGTAGTCAATACTTATTTCAACAAAGTATTTTTGCGTGTTCAAATTTGAAGTGAATTATTTATGTTCTGGTTTAATATCATTCGGAGTTACGTTTTTTCCCTTATTATTAACTTCTCTTCAGCTCTGATCAAGCACATATATGATCAAACGACTCCTTCGGCAGTTATTACTTATTATTTATTCATAGTGCCTTTAGGAATACATTAACCAAAGTATACCTCTGTGGCTTTTAGAGACAACATGGTACACAGTAATATCGATTTGGCTATTATTTCTAACAGGTCGAACGACCATCTGGGATCTGTATATTGAGTCCTATAATTCAAGTGAGGCTTTAGCTATTTAGTACGCTCTCAACCCTATTCTGTCATACATATAATCAAGATGTTCCATCCATGAACATCCCGTCCTTTTATCAAATAATGTATATTTGCAACTAAATAGTCCAACTTTCTTGCTCTTCCTAAATTGTAGGCCATGCGAGTTAAAGATTTACTTCCTATTTCTAGCAGACTAAGCACTCTCGTAGCAACGCTCCCGTTAGATTCTTATGGATGAATTGGTTTTGGTATAGTTTAACTTCAGCTAAGCCCTGATAGAGCCAACACAGACCTACAGCAGTAGATCAGGAATATTACTGATAGACCACGAAAGCTACAGACATAGCACTTTTCATATTTTTAGGCATATCTATTATCACATATCGTTAACTTGTGCTGGTTATTGGACTGCAACTATGTTTCGACACCGCTTTGGAGAGTTTAGTTGAAAACAAAACGTTTCCAGAGTTTAGTTTTTGAGTTCAGTAATTATTCTACAGGTTTCTTGCTCCCTAATTTACTGGGGCGTCGACAAATCACCATCGTTCATTAAACGGTGCTGGGGGACTTGCACAAACACAAAGACATACATATATACCTATTTTATTATTCTATTACCGGTCTCAACCGGGGCCTGTGGCGCTGCTGAGGTACAGCTGCGCGCGTGTGTGCATGTGCATATATAGGACGAGCTTTCACACAATTTCCGCCAAACAAATTCACTCACAAACGATTGGTCGGCTTGGAAGAGGTAGTAGTTGCCCAAGGAACTGCACCGTGGAAGTGAATCAGAAATGACATGGATGTGAACCTGAAACTACGAAGTTATGCCTGCGTCCATCTTCTAATAAACTGTCTGGCATAATATTTCTTTACTTAACCCTAAGATATATCGTGGTGAGCTGGTGGAATCATTAGCACCCGGAGGTAACTGTTTAGTAGCATTTCATTTGTCTTTACGTTCTCAGTTCAAATCCAGGTGAAGTCACCCTTGCTTTTCATCCTTTTGATAAAATAATGTACCAAAATGTGAAAGCGATATGTATGATACCAGTAAGATCCTGGAGACAAAGGCCAATCAACTATGTCAGTTTCTTACAAATTCAATGCTTTGTGCCAAAGATAAAAATCAATATGATATTTTTCTGTAAAACACAGTAAATGAGAGGCTTTAGACTAAAGAAACATTCTGAACATCAGTCGTCCGTTTTATTTTTATCATAAGATTGTTCATTTTCTATAAAAACAACATCAACTACAAAAAGCTAAAAAGAAAGAAAAGAAGTAAATTTGCAGAGCTAAAAACAAAACTGCATCATTTTAAAATAAGTTATCGACAAATTCCATTATTTTT
>NC_068990.1:18354773-18355510 GCF_001194135.2 Octopus bimaculoides
TCGTTATCATCATCATCACCACCACCGTCATAACCAATCATCATACCAACATCACCGTTCTCCTCCTCCTCCCCCTCCTCCTCCTCCTCCTCCTCCTCCTCATCTTCTTTGTTGTGGTCGTCGTCGTCATAATCATCATCGTTGTCATCATCATCGTCATTAGCACCATGATCATTATCATCACTATGTTTTCTTATTGTTGCTGTTGATATGACTGTAGTCGCTATTTCTGCTGTTGTTGAGTCTATTTTCTTTGTAAGTCTTTTTCGATGCATTTATTTTATTCATCATATTTTCTTACTTTCTACATCATTTTCTCCTTCAAAGACTATGTTAACTACAAACACTACAATAGACAGATATAAAAATCACTCCACCATCGCAGTCAACATCACAATCACCTCCACTTCCACCTCCTCTAGTACGACAAACAACAGCAACAACAACAACATGAATAATGAAAGAATTACAAAACTAGAACAAAATTACTGTTCGCAACAACAGCGACGACAACATGAAGAAGAGAATCAACGGAACAATAATGAGACCAAGAAGAAAAAATACTAACAAGAGGAAAACGAAAACTGTAACAAAGTGAGCAAAAAACTAGATTATGATATATACATGTGTGTGTGGGGTGCGTATGTGTGTGTGCACGTGTGTGTGTGTATGTATACATATGCACACATGCACACGTACGCAAACACACATATATATATACATATATATACATGAAT
>NC_068990.1:18355520-18356225 GCF_001194135.2 Octopus bimaculoides
ACACACGCTACGTAAACATACATCATTTGTATATATATATATATATATATATATATATATGTATATATATATGTGTGTGTGTGTGTGTGTGTGTGTGTGTGTGTGCATATAACTTCAGTGGAAGTACAATTACCCACAATTATCGTCATTATCATCATCCACCTCCTTTTCGTCATCAGTACCACCATTATTTTCCTAGTGACGTCATCCCCATCAGCATCATTACAACTGTCCTCAATATGGCGATGAGGATGATGACGAGGAGGACTGTTGTAGTTTTGCTCATAGTTCTGGTAGCAACAGTAATAGTACTAGCAGCACCAGTAACAGCAGCAGCAGCAGCGACGACAACAATAGCCGCTGATATGGCGAATATGAGCAACGAAAGAGAAAACTATCAGCAACAAACCTGGTGGAAGAGGTAAATGTTTAAGACGATAACAATGATGGTGATCATCATCATCATTACATTGATGATTCCGATGACGGTTACGCTGTAGCTGCTGCTGCTGCTAATAATAATAATAATAATAATAATAATAATATGAACTTCTAACTTGTTGTCTCTTGAGGTCTCTGGGTGAGACTTGGATCCAACTTGTACAAATGCAAAACAAAAGTCAAACATAAAATAATAATAATAATAATAATAATAATAATAATAATAATAATAATAATAATAATAATAATAATAATAATAATAAT
>NC_068990.1:18361508-18362235 GCF_001194135.2 Octopus bimaculoides
ATATGTATATATATATATATATATATATATATATATATGCGTGTATCTATCTAGCTAGCTAGCCAGCCACCCATTTATACATACATGTATGCATGTATATATATTAGATTAAAAGTAACATGGTATGTAACCACCAATGAAAGCAACGTTTCTGTTATTTGTAATTTTCCCTTAATATTTACGTTATAATAGAACATTGTATCATAGTGTTTGAAGGATATGCTGTCTTTCCGTGCAAATCTATCGCGAACAAATGGAATAATACACAAAATGTTTAAATATGAATATATTAATAAATTTGATTGATTGGTTCTCTTTCGACATTCATGGAAAACTTGTACTGATTAAGAAGTTAAAAATCCATATGAAATGTACGTTGAAATTCAATATTTTGTATTTTTTTACTCATGTTACGCAAGAGATTTCGCTTCAAAACGCCAGTTGGAACTTAAGTAGTCCGATAGTGACATCTATCTATCTATCTATCTATCTATCTATCTATCTATCTATCTATCTATCTATCTATCTATCTATCGTTAAACACATACACATACCAAAAGCAATTATTGAAAATACAAACAAGAAGCACATATCATACAGACTTATCAACAAGAAAACGAAGCGACCGGAGAATTTCTCCACCCAAAAAATTGAGATTTGTCTCAAACCGATATGGCCCTTTCAAAGTCATGTTACTTGGGGACGAAAATTTGCCACGGTCCTAGTA
>NC_068990.1:18367237-18385858 GCF_001194135.2 Octopus bimaculoides
TCCCAAAAAGAAAAGCTCTACATTGTATTTGTCCCATCTTCGTTGAGCCCTGTGTGGCTAATAAAAGAAATGTATCTATCTATCTATCTATCTATCTATCTATCTCTCTAATCATATTGACAATGCATATCCTCGTACGTTATAATAGTTACCTTTAGCAAAATGGTGCGGTTGCACGTCAGTTACATATTCATTGCAAATCCTGCCAAGGATGTAAACAGACCAATGCCGGTTGTCAAGCGGTAGCGGAGCAAACACAGGTACATTGTGACAGGTACAAACACAAGCTGAATCAGAAATAACATAGCCGCAAAGTGAGCTTCTTAAACATGCAGCAAAGCCTCGACTACAAACCAAGCCTGCACCTATAGTCCACGTCAGGAAAAAATTGAAAGGCTTCTGTCAATCCTAGGTTTTCCTTTTCCTTGTGTCCATACA
Source organism: Octopus bimaculoides (assembly GCF_001194135.2). Lineage (NCBI taxonomy): Eukaryota > Metazoa > Mollusca > Cephalopoda > Octopoda > Octopodidae > Octopus > Octopus bimaculoides. Next base: position 18,367,676 of record NC_068990.1, read on the forward strand.
ATTATTAACTCTTTTGAAATCATATCTGATTCTTCCCTGTTTAGGGAAATGATATAGTTGTTAGACATATATCGTTTTATGTATCAATTTAAGTGTTTTCTTTGTTAGTGAAAGCGCGTAATTTAGTGGTTCGGTTATTCAATTTACGATCAGAAGGACTTTAATTTGATTCCTGGTGGCGTGCTGTGTCCTTGAGCAAGCTTCATTTCACTTTGCTCCGTTTCAGCTGGCATATATAAGTTACACCTATATTTCAAATGGCCATCCTTGTCACATTCTGTGTCAGGCTAGCTTTCCCTGAGAAATACGTTAAGGGTAAACGTGTCTGTGGAGTGCTCAGCCACTTGCTCGTTAATTTCACGTGCAGGCTGTTCCGTCGATCGGATCAGCTGAGTCTCGGTCATCGATTTCCGACGAATACTTCAAGTATTCTGATATGAGCCAATCTAATAAACAAAAGGAATCAATACTTTTTAAAAGTCTATTCTGCACTATAAAGATAATGGCTATGAATCACTTAGACTTCACCGAAAGGTCAACTCGTAAAGATAATTGACCTAGACTCTGATGCGGTTTCGATTCTCGATTAAAATCTTTCCTGTTAACATACACCACTGATATGCATGATAAAAGCCCAAACATCACGCAATCAGCCAATATATGCCGAGTATACATTCAATATGCAAATGAGTGGGAAACATTTATCATGATGAAGAATATATTTCATCTAATGTAAATTGGTGTTACGTGTTTGAAGATAACATTTGATAAGTATTACTTTCATTCTAACTGAAAAAAAAAAAAGTGATTCATAATGTCAGATATTAAATAGCATACATAGTATTGATTTATTGACCTAATCAGATTCTTTTTGGTAAGGATTACTGTTTGACCTTTCGAAACTTCGTTTGAGGGAGATTAAGAAGAAATTTGATATAATTTGTCTTTTGAAAGAACTATCTGCCGACGTCATCAAATTATAATCGTAGATATGAGAAATTCAGGGTTAAGCTGTTAAGATTCAGTAAAGTTACATATTATTAGATAATCTAATCAAACTTTATTTAAAAGTAGTAAATTTTACATGTATATCGCTAATTAACTTCGTTACCAGCTAATGATAATTCGCTAGCCACGTATTTTATATGAGCAATCCTATATAAACACATTGGTAATATATTTTATTTATAGGGGATTTGTAGTGTTATTCTATTCAGGTCATTCACAAGGTTGATACTTCGGTGAGCAGACAGTCAATTAAGAATCATAAGCGGCTTTGAAAATCTCAATTCTCCAGGATTGGTCACGTTCTTGTTGCTTATATTGGTCAATAGAATAATAATTCCCTAGACGCACAAATAGCTTTAATTCCCAATGTAAATGTATTTCACTTCCTTGATAACTGTGTTATTTTTAGGAACATGATATCACAAAACCCAACATCTCAAGATTCAATATCTAAGATACGGGATACAGTCTCAACCGAACTTTTAATTAAGTGAAATTTTACACTTAGTTCGAGAAGATAATAATACTAGTTGTTTTTATTATCTTTTATATGTTACTTGTTTTAATCATAAAGATGATGCTTGCACACCGCTTAGAATGGTTTAGTGAAACAAATCTACCCCAGTGCTTATTTTTAAGTCTGGTACTTTCGCTGGTTAGGGAAGTTACGGGGATGTAAACAAACCAATGCTGGTTGTGAAAGGGAAATTGTACAAACAGAAACATATACATAAATATCTATATATACGACTTTCAGAGTTTCCTTCTACCAAATGACTTCACAAGGCATTAGCTGACTTGTGGTTCTAGAATACACTAGCCATGGTGCCTCGCAAAGGGACTGAACGCAAAATCTCGTGGTAGCAGAGCAAACTTCTTCATAACACCGCCATGCCCGTTCCTATTATCAATGTTTTACAAGGCAGCGAACATGTAGGATCGTTAACACGCCGGACGAAATGCTTAGCAGCATCTCATCCGTCTTTACAATCTGAGTTCAAATTCTGTCGGGGTTGACTTTCCGTCTTTATGGTTTCGGGGTCAATAAAAGAGTCAGTTGAACATGGTCAATTTAATTGACATAACCCTTCTCCCAAGCTTACTGGCCTTAGGCCAAAATTTGAGACTAATGTTTTACAAGGCGGTGAGCTGCCAGAATCGTTAGCTCGCCGGGCAAAATGCTTATCGGCATTTTGACCGTCTTTACGCTCTGAGTTCCATTTCGGTCGAGGTCGACTCTCGCTTTCATCCTTTTCCCGACACCTGAAATTGATGGCCTTGGCCCAAAATTTGAAATCGTTATTAATGTTTTACAAATGAAGGTGGATATGATAACAAGAAATTTAAAATTTATCTCTCCAAGTTAATTTATATGCTTGCTGAAGTGCTTGTATTTCGTATTGTCTACCCTTGCTTAACTGAACAGCTAAATACTTTTGTTCAAAGAAAATTAGCTACAAATAATTCCTGACATGTGTAACTAAATGAAATGCTTTAAGGGATGTAACTCTAATAGGCATCGATTTAAATATATAAGTTGAAGGGTGATGTACTTCATACTGCATGCAGAATTACAAAAAGTTGTAAACATTTTTTTGTAGTGGTGAAATTATTGGAAAATATAAAACTATGGTAAATGCACAGAAATTTTATGATGGTCTCCATATATATATATATATATATATATATATATATATATATATATATATATATATAATGAAATAAAATATTGACATAACCGACCGGTTTCGCTTAAGAAACATTATGTCTTATCTGCACTCTTTTACTTGTTTAAGTCATTGGACTGCGGTCATGGAGGGGCACTGCCTTGAAGTGTTTTGGCCGAAAAGATTCGACGCCGGTGTTTATATGTTTTTGTTAAAGCCCCGTACTTATGCTACCAACTCTTTTGCTGAACTGCAAATTTAAAGCGACATAATCAAACCAACATCGGTTGTCAAGCAGCGTGGGATGATAAACGCAAACTGAACGACACACATGCACACACGTATATATACGACAACCTTCTAAACATCTTTCGCACCCAGTTCAAAACAGTTGAACAGTTGTGTAGGTCGGTGCGGATCTATTGTAAAAGAGAATTGTTTAATGTACTATGCAGTATGACTGAACCCGAAACAGCGTGTTTACAAGAGGAACTTACTAGCAGAACTCAGGACATAGATCTACCGCTTTCCTGGATCAACAACCAAAATTATTAATCCTTAGATATTGTAAATAAAATAAAACCATGTTGAATACAAAATGAAATTTCGATTCGGACCATTGAATAATCATTACATTACGGTAACGCAGTTAGAAAAATTAAAGTTGTAACTACGGCACATATCATCTGACTCAAATACATGGCTGTAATGTAAATCAAATGAAGCTAACCAATACTTACTGAAATTAATTACATTTATGGGTTTAATCTCCCGAGACATAGCTCAAAGTGTTATAAATCAAAATAAATTAATGTATACTCTTTAGAATCTTTTCTACTCTAGGCACAGAGGCCCGAAACGTTTAGAGAGTGAGCCAGTCGATTAGATCGACCCGAATACGCAATTGGTACTTAATTTATCGACCCCGAAAGGAGGAAAGGCAAAGTCGACCTCGGGGGAATTTGAACTCAGAACGTAAAGCCAAACAAAATAACGCTAAGCATTTCGCACGGCGTGCTCTCGTTTCTGCCAGCTCGCCGCTTTGTTTACTCTTTAGAATATACAGAGTAGGCCACTAATGGTGGTATGGTAAAAGGAGCCCATAAAGCAAGTAGCAGCCTAGGTAAATGGAAAGAAGTGCTATGGTCCACTTCAACGATTGACTCCTCAAAGGGGATGCCGACATCTTGTGGCTGAAAGCAGTTAAATAATCCTTTTTACTATAGGTACAAGGCCTAAAATTTGGAGGAGGGTGGCTGCAGTACTTAACTGGTATTTATTTTATCATTCTCGAAAGGATGAAAGACAAAGTCAACCTCGGTGGAATTTGAAATCTGAACGTGGAGACGGACGAAACACTGCTCGGCATTTTTCCCAGCGTGCTAACGTTTCTACCAGCTCGTCGCATTTGAAAGCAGTAAAATAATAAAAAAGATTATCTATCTATCTATCTATCTATCTATCTATCTATCTATCTATCTATCTATCTATCTATCTATCTATCTATCTATCTATCTGTGTGCGTGTATGTGTAGGTACATATGTGTATGTACATATGTATGTACACAGAGAGATCTATGTGTGTGTATGTGTGTGCGTGCATGTTTGCATACATACACACACACGCACGCGCACAGAAATAAACGCGTGCTCGCGCGCACACAGGCAGCTGTATCAATGTCATATCTAAAGGGACATCGAATGAATATGAAAATATCCTGTATGCGTGTGCCCTTTATAGCAAGCCATGACTGATGTTACATTTATTTAGTAATAAGAAAATATCTCAGAATAAACTATATTTACGATCTGCCGGTTCATTCATTATGTATGATATTATGAAGAATTATCCTGTTGGAATCTAAACGTATTGAAATACCTATATAAGGCCACGTTGTTTTCAAAACAAAAATTCTTCAGATTACATAATCTAAATATTTCTTAAGAAAGTAGAACAGAGTTTTAGCCAAGTAAATTGAGAAAGATGTTGAACAAACAAAAATATCAAAATAAAAGAAGGAGAGAAAGAGAGATAGTTTCCCCCGCACAATGTACTACTTTTAGATTGTGTGGAAATAGATTCTTGGCATAATATATTATTAAACGATGTAACATGCTTCTTCCACTGAAAACAATAACGAAGTTCTGTTTTATTTTTCTCAGTAAATAACCTCCTACTTTTAAAAGAGTTATTTAGATCGGAAAAACATAAAAGAAAATCTTACAAAAATATTTTTGATTTTATTTCAGTGTTAAGCAACAACGAAAACCTTGTGAAAAAATTATTAAAATATAAACATAAAATAAAATCATAAATAAGATACAATATAGTTATAAGAATACGGAATATCGTTGTTCTGTTTTATTTTTTATTTTATGCATGCGTCGATGAAATTATATGTGACTTACTAATTTTCCCTATTTCAATTTCTTTTACGTTGTTTGGTAATGAATAGATATGAGATTAATGTCTCATTTCTGACATTGCAGAGATAGGCAGTTCGATTTAGTAACACGAGCCAATACATATATATATATATATATATATATATATGTATATATATATATATTACGGTGGAAAATATACATAGGATGTTTATACAATTTCAATCTATATTGCAGGAAAGCTAAACCTGTCATTTCCTCGTGAGTTTGAAACGCTGTAACACGCTCGTCCATGAAGATAAATGTTTATAAATACATTCGGTGGGACGGATTTAGGATGTTGTGAAGTGGTTGCAATGATGGTTACATTTTCATACAGACTTTATAGAACCTCAGTAATACGCCAACAATAATCCTTTCATCAAAATATGGAATTTACTATATGTGAGCTGTCGATGTTATTGTTTAATTCTTTATCGGTTTTGGTTGATGAAACCCATGAGAAAGGTGGTGAGCTGGCGGAAACGTTAGCACGCCGGGCGAAATGCTTAGCAGTATTTCGTCTGCCATTACGTTCTGAGTTCAAATTCCGTCGAGGTCGACTTTGCCTTTCATCCTTTTGTTTGTACCCTCTATGTTTAGCCCCTTGTTGGTAATAAAGAAATAAGAAACCTATGATCAAGAGCATTCCAGTCACAACTGTCCAGTCTTTTTCAGAAATGTTGATCTCAAAATTTGGCAGAGGGCCAGCAATTTTTTTTCGGATGAGGGAGGTAGTAAGTCGATTACATCGACCACAGTGCTCAACTGGTACCTACTTTATTGACCCCGAAAGTATGAAAGGCATACTCTACCTCGATGGAATTTGAACTCAGAATGTACCAAGGAGCCTCTCTCCGTTAAAGCTTGACCAGCTAAAATCACAGAGTTGCTTAAGATCCTTGTGTCCTGTACGTAGATGAAAAAGATGTAACGATGGCATGGTTTGGACTGAAATACCGTTGAACTGGGTTGTTTGATGTATTTGAACAATGTTGGCATGAAGATGGACAGCTACGGTTATTTTTCTTCTAAGATATTTTCTAAATGTAATCCATTCCATACAGGATTGTTTTGAATTCCGGAAATGCAGTAGTCAATGAATAATTAGAATATTTTCTAGCTGTATGGGAAAGAGCTAAAAGCTCTGCTTCATTTAATTTTATCTTTTGAAAATTGAAATCCTATCATGATCAACTGTATCTTACATTCCGCCAGGTTCTACAAAGCAACTGCTTTCTCACGTGCTAATGTACAAAAAATTTCAAGTGGGCGACGAGCACTACAGAATTTGTCGGCCTCTCAGTTGGATTTATTTCACATACACATATCTTATTTTAGCATGTCGTAATACGTTATGAATACAAAATATGAAATAGTATAAATTTCTGCTTTAAAGCTTTATGATTACATGAGGCTGATGTCCATAAGAAAGGAAGAGGTGATAAAGTCAAGGCACTTTCAGAATCTTTTACAAGTGTCTTTGGTAAGATCTATATAAAACAATTGTTTCAAATTTTGACACAAGAGCACCTATGTGAGTGAGTATAAGTTGATTGCATCAACATTAGTACTTGAATTTAGCACTTACCTTATTGACTCCGAGATGATGAAAAGCAAAATTCATCTAGGGAATATTTGAACATAACACTTAAACAAATGCAAGAAAAGACGCGAAATATGCTGCCTATTCGTCATATTGGTCTTCAATAAAATATTAACAAATTTAACTGAAGTATGACTTCTTCCTTAGAATACAGACAATTTAAAAAAAATTGTAAAACACTTATATAGTAGATTATATTTGATTCATTGTGTTATTCCTTTTCTGTACCCAATATTCCATCGGTTTAGGGGGTCAGCTGGCAGAATCGTTAGTACGCCGGACAAAATGCTTAGCGGCATTTCGTCCATCCTTACATTCTGAGTTCAAGTTCCGTCAATGTCGACCTTGCCTTTCATTTTGGGGTAAACCAAATAAGTATCAGTTGAGCATTGAGGTCAATGTAATCGACCTAGCCCCTTTCCCTAAATTGCTGACCTTGTGCCAAAATTTGAAAGCATTTTCCAACAATGAAACCCAAAGTTACATTCGAGATTGAAACTCAGGATTCATTTTGAATGAAACTCTGATTATGTAAAATGATAAGTTTTAAAAATATGCTGTTTTTAACTTTTCTGCCAAATCTTTAGCTATTTGTTTTAAAACAACGTCCTTTCACACATGTTTATACTCTATTTTCTTAATATAAACATTCGATTCTCATATGCTTGGGGGAAATTTGTAAAATTACTTAGTTATTTTTTCCTTGACACATTCATTCATAAGCAATAAAACAACGTTTACTTGATAGAGACTAAGGTCTGGAAATTGCAAGCCTTTAAATGGGCTTCAAATATTCCAAATTGGCCTGTTTTTTATTTTGATTTGAGTTGTAAAATATTAACAGTAACAATCCATCATGTATTGATTTTCACCTGCATTGCTAAGGTCACTTTCCAAAAAGGATTTGTGAACTGATATATTTGTTCTGTCATCATCGTTATTATTACGTAGTGCTATCAAATTAAGATGCGAACCGTTGTCAATTTATCGCAAGTCAATTTATGATCAGAAGAGTAAAAAGTGCATCAAAAACGATGGTAAATTTCTAACGATTCCCAAGTCACTCACTTAGGATTTTCCCCCTACTTTCAATTTGCTGCTATGTTTATTGAACAATGAGACCAAATTTTATACCAGTAGCACATTTCAAATTCTTGCATTTTATTATATAGAGGCCAATATTTACAAAATACTTTTTAAATACTTACGACAGTATTTTATGTTTTCAATATTATATTCATACAAAAAGGCGGCAAGCTAACACAACAGTAGCAGCATTTCGTATGTCCTTACGTTCAGAGTTCAATATCCACCGACATCCAAGTTGGAAGAAGAATACATAAAAATCCATCTTGACATAGTCAAGGCTATCAGGCTTGTAATTAATTCTAGGTAGAATTCTAATTCTTCTTCCCACTTGGATTTTAAATGTCGCCACAATTATAATATGTCTATTCTACTGTAATTTTCTACATTTTTGTGCAGCTGAAGATTGCTCTACATATTGCATTTAATGTAATCCTCGTATTACTTAAATAAATGGAGTAGCATGAAACGTGCGTACTGCAGTCATCTTTAAAATCCGTGTTGCTTATTTTGATTTTTTGATCACCTTGCTTTTGGAATGGCTTTTGGATAATACCATACTATATTCTGGTACCTAAACATAAGTACCATATTCAATTTTGAATCTAAATCTAAATGTTATATATATATATATATGCAACTGTAATTAATCAATCATCCAATTAATCATAACACTGTTCACCTGTTCTTACAGATAAATTTATAATATTTATGCTTTACAGTAGGATGTTTACTTGTCAAACTGAACATTTTCTGGTTATATTGATTTTTGCGTTCCTGCTATGAGTTCCTGGTTGGATAATACACAATATGTTTTTCTTTCCTATATCTACTACATTGTGCAAAATTTCTTACATATTCTGTATATTCTTAGCAGACGCTGCCTATGAATATTTCTGGTCAAAATTTCTGGTCTTAGAATACACAAACCATTGTTGCTATTGTTATTGTTGCTGTCCGCTTACAACGGTCACGTTTCACAGAATTACGTGTAGATGATTGCTTTCAACTTTACTGTATGATAAAAAGAAAATGAAATTTTTGTATTTCTTTTACCATCAAAGGTGAGAACATCTCCCCTGTGACAAATGGAAGACAGAGGAGCTGACTTTAGACATTTTAACAATTGTGTTCTCATTTTTAAATTTAAACACTTGCCGTTGGAAGAAAGTAAAGCAAATAATGAAAGCCACAATAACGACAACAAAACCAATGTAAAAGATTACCTAACAAGAGAAGCGTTCAAATTGTTACTGAATTTATTAGTGTCTGAAACTGATAAAATTTAATTCCTCCTAACTTTGGCACAAAGAAATTTTGAGGGAAGGGAACAGGGCATTATAATCGATTGGGACTTTATTTTAACCATCCAGAAGAATCAGGGACAAAGTTGACCTCAGTAATGTTTTCAACTCATAATGTAAAAGGCCACTGAGAAAATATTAAAAAATGACAGCACTGTCAATCCTCTTTCAGATGATATTTTATTGTTGAGGGGTGAAGGTGCGTGGCTCAGTGGTTAGGGTATTCGACTTATGATCATAATGTTTTAACTTCAATCCCTGGCGACCCGTTGTGTTCTTGAGCAAGACGATTATTTCACGTTGCTTCAGTCAGTTCGTAAAAATGAGCAGTTCCAATGATCAGCCACTTACAATATAATTTCATGAGCAGGCTGTTCCGTTGATCGGATCAATTCGAATACTCGTCGCCGTAACCGACGAAGTGCCAGTTTTTTTTTTTTAATCGTGGACGGACGAAGTCGATCTTATACAAGTGAGACATCTGTACAGGGAAATATATGAGAAAATACACTACGAAATTTGGCATTGTTTACATGTTCAGGAAGAGACATGTCTGAAGCATTATCGGGTTGTATATGATTCCTCACGTAAACCGGACAACATAAAATTGATGAAGTTTTGTATATTACAGAGACTAATGTAAGATTGCACCCTTTTATTCTAGTAAATTTAGATTATTTGTTCATCATATAAGATTTTATGGAAATGGGTGAGCGAAATCTGCAGTTGTCTGCACATTAATATGTCACGACTGGTGACAATTTGATATAGGTAGGTCTGAGAAGTTAATTCGATGTATGGCCTAATTTCAGCTATTTTGGTATTTTTTAAATTCACTTCGTTGCAAATATAGATTAAAGCAAATTCTAAAACAGAATAAATCAATAAAGATTGCTTTTATTCTCTAATAAACGAACAATGGAAACTTATATTCTCTATTTGCCATTGACATATTAATTTAACTATGACATGTCTGACTGCTAAAACTATTGCAACAAAATAGTTTGAATTTCGGTAGCAGGGAATGTTTTTTGGATTGGAAGTTGACGCAGCAATTTAGAAAAAAGTGATGCTGAAGATCGTGTATGTATGTATGTATATATATATATATATATATATATATGAAGGTTTGTATATGTATGTGTGTGTGTGGTTTTGTGTTTGTGTAGGTGTTATGTAACACGCAAGTGATTGTGCACGAGGTGTATATGCATAGAATGTACCTACGTTCATGTTGCGCTGATGTAGATAACACAAACTCTAAATATAGCCAACATAATAAATCTTGAATTCATCTCATCGATAAAAGAATAGCCTGGTCTGTTGACAACAGAATGTGTAGAATTATCCCTCCTTGACATTTGTAGAAAAAGATTACCTCTAGTTCCGGAATATCGTCACTTCCACAATGTATCTGAAAAGTGTATTGAGGTTGTAAAGCAGCTGCCAGTAAGTCTATTAATCATAAAGGTCGGTAGGGGGGGGGGTGATGACTGTACAATGTGTAAACTTGTATGGCTGTAGAATATACAAGCATATCGCCACTTGTAAACAGATAACACAGGTGTGAAGGTATGTTGCTTACTCGTTAGGGGTGTTCGGCTTATGATCATGATGTTGATTCTGTTCCAGGCTTGTCGGTAAATTGAGTCCTTGAACAAGACACATCATTTCACGTTGCACCACTGTACTCTGCTGAAAATGAGCTAAACTCAAGTGCTGGTTCATCTTATTCTCTCCCTTCTCTCCTTTCAACTGTCTCACTTAGGATAAGTCGCTGGCCGAGAGCTGGCCATGTCTGTTGTGAATGCATAAGGACATACGTCATTTAGCGTAAGTGGAGAACATGTTAGCAAGATGTAGTTTACGGGTGACATCTGGCTTATTACATACCATGAATTAAATCAAACGTGAATCTGTGCAATAAAATTGACTACTTTCGTCATATCCTAGGGTTGTTTTAACTCGTTTAGCAAATATATTTTCTTGGGAAAAAAGTCTTCAAAATTATGATGAGCCTCACTTAAGTCAATTAAGTCACATAGATACATTTATATCCATAATATTGTTGTTATGGAAGGATTTCTAGCACGCATCATACATCTAAGCAGTTTTGTATGTAAGTGGAAACAAGATTTTTGTCGATATTTGCATAAAATTAATCAGTTTTCTTTCCAAAAAGCATTTCGTAAATATTTACATTACCTATTATAGGTGTATACGAATGACAAGTCCATTAGCTGAAGAGATTAGATAAGGCGATATAATCATATATATACTTCTATTTTCCAATTGATAACTACTTAGCGTATATCTCAACTCCTTTTATCCTCTTATATTACTTGTTTCTTGTAAGTACGAACTGTTTTAAGGAATCTTTAATGGCGTTAGCTGTGCGAGGTGTGGTTGTTTGTCATCAGAATTATTGGAAAGATAAGGAGAAGTCGATAAGGAATTATGAACTAGAGAGTAGTGTTAACATATTCATACAAAGACATTATGTATGTGTATATGTGTCTGCGTGTGAGAGTGATAGAGAGAGTTAGAGGCGCACCGAACAAAACGAATTGCGGTCTTTCGTTGCTGATTTTATTCTGAATTGAAAACAAACGCATCGCAGTCCTGCGGGTTCTATAAAATAATGTTCATTCTGATACTAGGCTGGAATCAACTGAGTCGCTCTTCCTCCAAAGATATTACCTATTCTGCTAAATTTCTAAATCAATACATAATGGTGAAAAGAAAAGGTACGATAACGACGATGATGGTCGTGAATAGGTGTAGTCTTGGTGATGGTGATGATGATGGTAGGTGGTAGCTGTGATTATAATGGTTATATCCCAATGATAATGATGAAGATTGTGGCAATATAGAATTAATTGTAGACTCTCTTTAAATGAAAAGGTGGACTCTTTATATGAAGTGTTGATATACAATATCGCCCGCCGAATGGATAACAGGCAAAGGTGATTTCTGTGGCATTTCAACACAGAAGGTACAGATTCAGAACAGATATCGCATGCTCTAACGATTCTGGCAGCTGACCTTAATTATATAAGATTAATAATATTTTTTTTTGCTAGCTCAGGTGCAAAGCCAGTAGATTTGAAGTGTAGCAGATAACATGGATCCCAATACTTGGACTATTTTCCCTACGTCGAACGAATAGGAGCTCAACTTCATCTTAGCGGGATTTAAACACAAAACAAAGATTCGGATGTGATTAACATTCACTCTCGACTACATGTAGCTAGGAAACAACAACAGCAACAACAACGACAACAACTCAAAATCAATAATAACATCAGTAGCAAGTGCACCAACGACAATAATAATAGTAACAAGCGCAATACAGCAATGAGCTGAACCATTCAGAAACTGTATTAATCGTTGCTTTACTGCAATATCATTCATTTAGATGTATTGTGTAAAGGTCAATGCTCTATGGAGAATATACTTTTTTTAGGGATTTTAGACGAATATAATTGGGACAAGAAGAGAGGGAGAGAGAGAGAGAGAGAGAGAGAGAGAGAGAGAGAGAGAGAGAGAGAGAGAGAGAGAGAGAGAGAGAGAGAGAGAGAGAAAGAAAGAGTTAGAGAAAGTGTGAGATAAGTGAGAGAGGGGACGAATGAGGAAAAGATAAAGTAAAAAAAGGGATTATATTGACAATCAATGATAATAGCTTCATATATGTCAAGTGAGCCTAATTTGTAATTCTGATCAGTACAAAGCCAACACCACCCAGCACCTCATGAACAAAAAGAAAAAAAAATAAGAAAGAAACCGGTACGACTGATGAACGTTGTAAAATATTTTGAAAAATCCTTAAAAAAAATACATCCTATATAAAGTTTAAAAGTGAGAAAAATGTATAAGATTAATAATTGAAGCACATGATCGACAGTTTTGCGGGCGGGGCAAGTGGTGCACAATACTTAAATGATGTCTTCTATCAGCTACAAACGATTGAAAGGCAAAACTGATATCGGCCGAATTTGAATTCGAAACACGTTCAGAACATGCAGCCAATCACTTTTCCGCTGTTCTAACGATTCTGCAAAACTGCTGGCCTTGTTTCTGATTTTGACACAAGCTAGTAAATTTCAGTGGAGGAGCGTAATTTGAGTGTTACTGTGTTGAACTCATGTCCTTAATATTGTGATTTCGATTCCTGGACCGGGCGATGCGTTGTGTTCTTGAGTAAAACATTTCATTTCACGTCGCTTCAGTTCACTCAGCTGGCAAGAAGGTATAATCCGGCGACGGAGAGGCTTCCTGTCCAGGTGGGGAATAAATACCACATGTAAACCAGGAAACCAGTCTTATGAGTTTACATGACTCGGGAAGGGACATTAGCCTAGTAAATTTGAGGGGATTGGATTTGTCGAGGACAGTGATTCCAGCATTTGAATGGTACTATAACTTTATCGATCGCAGAATGATAAAAGAATAATTGACCTTGAAGGGATTTGAACACGAAATGTATATAAAGAGATAGAACAAATAACGTGAAGTGTCTTTTTCTGACTCTCAAATGATACTGTCAGCTCGTCTTGCAATGTAAAATTAATAATATTTTCTACAATAGCTACAGGGCCAGAAAGTTTGGGGAAAGAAGCTAGACAATTATATCGACCCCAGGACTTGACTGGCACTTATTTTATCGAGTCTCAAAGATGAAAGCAAAGTCGACGTCGGTGGAATTTGAACTCCGAACGTAAACGTGGACAAAACAACCCAAACGATTTTTCCTGGCGCGCTAATGAGTCTATCAGCTTGCCGCCTTATGTAAGATTGGATTAAAATTTTCGCACAAGGCCAGCAATTTCGAGGGAGGGGGTAAGTCGATTACATTGGTCCCAGTACTTGACTGGTATTTGTTTTATCGATTCCGAAAGGATGAAAGGCAAATCGACTGCGGCGGAACTCGACCTCAGAACGTACAGACATGCGAAATTCTGCTAAACATTTTATTTAGCATGCTAAAGATTTTCCCATCTCCCCGCCTTATTTATGACTAATAAAGTTTTCTAAAGTAGGTAATCGGTCATACATTTACGTTGCGAGTGCAATTAATGAGATCCAATATAGTTTGGAATTAAAATTAGCTCTCAACTATAAACAACAGCAGCAGCAGCAGCAGGCACAGCACAATAATGGACAGAGGCATTCAGAAACTGTATTATTCGTTGGTTCACAGAATACTGTTCATTTAGATGTATTGCGTAAAGGTCAATGCTGTATAGGCAACATATTTTGCCCAGGGATTTTAGAAGGATATAATTAAGACAAAGAGAGTGTGAGAAAGAGAGAGAGAGAGAGAGAGAGAGAGAGAGAGAGAGAGAGAGAGAGAGAAAGAGAGAGAGAGAAAGAGAGGGAGAGAGAAAGAGAGGGAGAGGTTGTATAACAATGCTAATAATAACCTTATATATGTCAAATTAGTTGAATTCGTTTTCATGCTAAAGTATACAAAAATTACCTCCCCTCCCCGAACAAAAATGTATACATATATCCCCAAATAAATGTTGCCAATGCAGGACTTTTCTATATATTTTGAAAATTTTTTTAAAATAAGTCTTAAATAAAGCTTAATAGCTAAAAATGATCAACAATGATTGCTCATTGAGACACAAGATCACTAGTTTTTAGAGTAAGGGTAAGTCGATAGCATGGACCTCAGAACTTGACTTGTAGTTATATTATCGATCGAGAAACGTTAAAAGGCTCAGTTATCCTTGGTAGAATTTGCATGCTGAATATAAAGAGACAGAGAAGGGCTGCTATGCAGTTTATCCAACGCTTTAATAATCCAGCCAGATTGGGTATCAGCTGCCTTGTAAGGAGTAGGTTAGTCTATTACATCGAACACAGTAATGAACTGGCACATTATCTTATAAACATCCAAAGGATGAAAGACAAAGCTGACCTCAATAGGACTTGAACTCAAAACGTCCACCTGTGGTACATATGCAGCAAAATATATATCTAACTTACACTTTGTACAATTCTAACAATCCGCCACTCTTAAGTGCTTCTGATTTAAGAACAGGGCCAGTAATTTGTCGACACTAATGACCTCATTACCGGACCACTACTTTTGCTTTGTCGATTCCGCTTGGATGAAAGGCAAATTTGATATCGACTGAATTCGAACTCAAAACGAAAAAATTCGGAAGAAGCCCTGCAGAGTATTTCTGGCATGATCTAACGATTCTTCTATTCTATAAGCTGAATAATTGATTCAATTTTCGGCATTAGGATAAAACTTTAAGAGTGAAGGGGTTATTCAAATATACTGACGCCAATACTTGACCGGTATGGGGGATGGGGAGTTAGTCGATCACACCAACCCCATTACTTTACTGGTACTTATTTTATCGACCCAGAAGGATGAGAGACAAAATCTATCATGGCGAAATTTGGGTTCTAGTAACCCTAATCCTAACCCTAAACTCCAACCCTAAAACTAACCCTTAACCTTAACCCTAGCATTAAAACTAACTTTAAGCCCTAACCCTAACCCTAAAACAAAAACCCTAACGAGTGTGCACTGTACAAACATCAAATTAGAAAACAGACGATATTGTGGGGAAAAAGATCGGAGTGAAAACAGACGACATTGCGGGGCCCCTTACATCATTAACAGTAGTTTTTGTAACACTAGATTACCTCCCTTTCATATCGTTACGTAGATGCATCGAGACATCTGCATTTAAGTAGTGCCGAAATTTGAACTCAGAACGTAAACTCGGACGAAATTCAGGGTTTATCATATTGTTCGGCGTGCTAATAATTTTGCCAGCTCGCTGCCTTATTGTGTAAGATTAAAAATTAGTTCGGCGGCCGTCCATTTAAGCGCAGAGAACAACTAATTCTAAAGCGGCATTATGGCAAAATCATTACCTCGCCGCACAAAATGCTTAGCGACATTTCCTCTGTTTCTTTATGTTTTATGTTCAATTCCTGCCCAGGTCATATTTGCCATTCAACATTTCGGGGATGATAAAATAAACAGTAGTGGAGCAAAGAAGTCCTTATCACTACCTAAAAGTGCTGACCGTGTGCCAGTTTCAAAACCACAACTAAATATGGTAGCGAGATGCCAGAATTGTTAGCACGTCGGACAGAATGTCTAGCGGTATTTCTTCTGGCATTTTATATCCTGAGTTGAAATCAAACGATGGTCATGTTTGCCTTTCATCAGGGTCAATAAAATAAATTGGCAAAGTATTAGGGTCGATGTAACAGACTTGCTCCCTCCCCTCAAAATTATTGGCCCTGAAGCCTACAACGGACCAGCGTCCCATTCGGGGAGTACGCTATGTCTGCCGTTTCATACCCATTCAGGAAACCAAGTAACCAACCTTATGAGTCTTGTGACTCGGGAAAAATACCCACTTGAGTTGATTCTATTGATTTTGACACTTCACCTGATGGGACCATAGAGGGACCGAGATACATCGCAAAGAATTTTGTCCCACATACCGACTTGCACAGTTTAATTTTGTGGATATTCAAAGGTTATCTCCTCGGCATTTGAACTCTACATTTAATAATAGATTTTTAATGGCGCATCGTGTGTTCTGTGTTTCTATCGATTGTCACAGAGTATTTTTCTGCCAGTAACAGGCATAACACTACTTTTATGCAACACTGCAATATTACTGTTTATTTTTAATTTGTATCCATCTGATATTTTATTGATATTATTTATCTATTTTTCATGTATAATACTGGATTTCATTTTCTATGTTTCTGTTTGAAAAATGACATTTGAATATTCTGTGCATATTTGACGTAAAAATTGACATTTGCAAGAACAAAAATCGACAACAGAATTGTAGCAGTGTGAAAGCTGACGAGCAAAACGGTTATTTTCCGATTGCTAACAGTAACAAAGAAACAAAGAGGATTATAGTTTTTATTTCACCCAGTAGAGATGAGTTTTACATTGCATGTGTCTTTGTGACGTCATTAAAATGAAATTGTCTTAAAACCAAGAATTTTTTAATATCAAAATCTATTTTTGCCTGTGAATAGCCCGAATTTTACACTGCGCAGTTTGTCACAATAACAGTGTTAACAAAAGAGCCTCTACGTATTTGCTCGACATGGTAGAAGTAGCAGTAGAATAACCTCAAATATCGCTGGGTCAATATTGGCAGAAACGTAGCTTACTATAATCATTAAAGAAGGACATAGCGGATAAAGAGAGAATGTAACCTATGATATATAAAGACACAAAATAGTGGTATGTAAGTAACTCCTTGGTCATGGATGTGATTGTTTCAGAAAGAATCACATAACGGAAACTTACGGTGAATTGCTAAAAGATACAAAGATTGACAAAAATGGATAATCCTTAAGACTGTCTGGCGCTAAAAATACAGGATCAGTACACATACACACACACACACACACACCGTCTACACACATAGATGTTTGTTTTAAGTAAAAGTTGTATATAGACATTTGAATATTAAATTGAAGCATTACTCAATACATTTCAGTAGATCACCACGAATATATTTTGAACCAAAAGTCTAGAAGTGACATCGAAGCTTCGGCTTACTTGCCATTATCTCTCTGATAACGATATATAAGATAAAACTTTGAAGGCACGATCAGCCTGTAAAGACGTAGAGCTTGAATTTCCGAGAACGAAAATATGCATGCAGTCAGCTGAATAAAACTATAGACGTATATAGAGAATATATCATGTTAAGATTGTGTGGAGAAATGATTCGTAGCGTATTGTTTGTCTAAAATATGATAGCTTTGTGAACTTGATTCTCGTAAATAGGTGTCTTTGGGCTTTTAAACTTTTCTAGCAGAGTTGCGTTTGCCACCCTGTCTTCCCAGCTTATTCTAACCAATCTGCGAAAGATACCTCGAACGTTTCTATCATGTATACCTGCATGCGTGCATTCTGTCATAGATACATAAATGGCAACATATATTCACAGAATGGTCCATACACGCATGGACACGGGCATGCAAAAAGGTAATACTACGTCAATATATACGAGCATAAGTATATCTCTACCTATGCAAATACATATACCTATATATATATATATATATATAT
>NC_068990.1:18386403-18387550 GCF_001194135.2 Octopus bimaculoides
TATATATATATATATATGTATTCAGACGGATACGTACTTTTACACAAGTACGCAACGCAAATACATATACACACACGCACGCACGTATACACACACATACACACACATATACACACACTCACACAGACATTCAAACGCACATACATAAACACACACGCGCACACACACTGACAAACAAACACGCACATATACACATGCACCCACACATACACACATGCACATACATACACACATGCAAACATACGCACACGCACACGCACACACGTACACACACTCACACAGACATACATACCCGCACACACACATATACACACGCACATACACATACACACGTGGTTTAACAGACAGTGAAACTGTAGAAAGTGTGGTTAATCTATTGCATAATATACCTGAAGTTTTGATTGGAAATAGATTACCAATGTATATTAATAATAGTAATATAATAAATTGTTAGGAAAATGTAGAAGCTATATATGTTGTCCATAAATTTATGCATACGTTGTATATTTTCACTGCTAATGGGATCCGTTCTACGTCATCAGCATCGGTATATTACATACATTTTGACCTATTAATGGAATACTGTTTTCTATCAAGTTTGACATCTGTTATCATCATGGCAGCAGGACTGATACCGTAAATATTGTCTTTGAAGTTACAACAGAAATGGCGAGTGCGTCATCACTTGCATCATAAAATGATGTTTGCTTGAGTGTAACATGATATATGCAACCAGCTCTCTCTCTCTTTCTCTATCTCTTTCTCTCTTTCTTTCTCGCTCTCGCTTGTATTTTTCTCGTCCACATTTTCTGTGTGTGTATATATATATATATATATATAAGGAGAAAGAGGGAGAGAGAGAGAAAGAGAGAGATCCAGATACACATAGGCATATCTATCTATCTATCTATCTATCTATCTATCTATCTATCTATCTATCTATCTATCTACATAATGTATTGAGTATTATTGCATACATACATGTCATTATACCTGTTCATATATATGTGAGAGTGTCCGTGAATGGACGTATATATATATAGTGATTGTACTGCGTGATGATATGTGTGGATTGTTGATGGGATGGCTATCGTCTGTGAAGATGGAGCGGCCGTCATATATATATATATATATATATATATATATA
>NC_068990.1:18395227-18398032 GCF_001194135.2 Octopus bimaculoides
ATATATATAAAATCAAGGCTTTCAAACTTTATTTCCTTTCAAGCTTTCTAGAGTGTTGATATCGTTTCACCTTCATTCGTAAGCTTTTCTCGTAATGGATTTTATGCATTTATGTCCTACCATTGTATTTAATGTATTTAATCTTCATATATTTGTAGAAAATGATTAATGATTCTCTGAGATCTTGCTGAGAAAGTTATATAGGTATTTAATGAAGTAGAGTATTTCATATTAGTTTATGAAGTAATATATGAAAGATACCTGGATATTAAAAATATAAATGGGGAAATGTTATAACGATCGACTAAATGCGGAAAATGATAAAGTTGGACTAAATGGGAGAAATAATATAATGTTGGGCTCAATGTTAGAGAGTATTAATTTCGACACTGTGCATTATTCAACTCAAATAAGTCTAGAGTCAATCGTATTTTCGAATTATTAGATCATATAACTTGTAAGGTGTAAGACTCAATAAAGTGAATAAAAATACTCTAATGAAAATATGTATGTAATTTGTCAACGTATCATATTGTTAGTGGTAGAATTACGATTATAATGGAAGAATCTTTGTTTGCTACTGTTGTTTAATTGTATGTCAGGTTTGATCAAGTAAACTTATGGCCAAAATCGTTCCAGCTGTGACTATCTTGCCTATTGGTATATCAAGAGATTAAAATGTTCCAGATGTCCTTACGTTATTTTGCAACGAAACAGAGTGATATTGGAGAGATTTAGCAGCTATTTCTGCAATAGCTCTATGTTGGCTCCTAAATATGGTTTTCGATGTGATTTACACATGATACAAACTTAGTTATGTCAAACATATTATTTTCTGTTTTGCTCATTTTCAAGTGTTATTACACATTTGATGAGAAATATTTTTTCTAAAATTATCATTTCATCTTTAAGACTCCAAAGAGCTAATACAATTTCTGATAATAATTGGTTATTTTCTTTTTATCTCTGTGACGAATTATTTAAAAGTTGGCCGCGTGACATGCATTAATTTTCTTAATAATTAGTAACATGAAGGAAACAGTAATAGCTATAATTGGGAATTGGATGCGCGTCAAAATCTTCACATCCCAAGGGCATTTTAGTTCTTCCTCTCTAATGCACAATAGAGATATCTTAATTATTATTGCAATTAAAATCGAGCGCTATTCATTTTGCAAAATAGCGTGATTTAACAGTTTAACATTACAGTCTAACTATAAATACAACAACTTTGCAACAACGTCATTCAATAAACCACTTTGTGTTCAATAGGTTAACTGTGCAGCAAATCAAGAAGAATATTTTTCAGATGAAAATCGTAAAGCAGATTACCGAAATATTTACTGTTCAATAATTTGCTGCCAATAAATTTACTGTTAATAAATCTTCCACGCAATGTTGATGCTATCGTAGGAATTAAAACATGTATTCATTAGAAAATATTAAATGAGGCGGTGAATGTCAAAAAGGTAATATAGTGAACTAAATGCAAGGTGTTATCCCATTTACTGGTTTTACGTTTGATAATTTATTCCAGAACAGCCAATTTTCCATCGTTCTTCTGGGAATTGATGAAATAAGTACCAGAATTGATTGACTTGACCTTAACATCCGCCTCTGATTTCGAAATCGCAGGCTTACTGCAATATTATAAGCTACTTTTTACTAAACGGATTTAGCAAACTTGGATTATGTTTAGGAAGATCTGACAATTTTAAATTAGTAATTGTTTCGGTCCGGTGTTTTTACTCCGTCTCCGAGATCTATAACACGGATGTGTGTGTGTTTCAGGCTTCCAGCAACGAGCATCGCAAGCTATATAGTTCCATTCATCCATAATAGATGTTTGTTAAATACGAAGAATTTTCGCATGAAAACGCTTGGTGTTATAACTTATACATGCATAAATAGATACATACGTACGTACATACATACGTACATACATACATACATACATACATACATACATACATACATACATGATGTAGCTAGGACACTGTATCATGAGATCTATCAGAATGATAACCTTGAGACCAAAGAAATAAGAACCTACAGTATGGTAGAAGCCATAGCCACTCATAATAAAACGGAGTACCTAGTCAAAATATCAATAAAATGTAAACATAATAGATCTAACATCGTAATCTGGGATAGAGAGAGAAACTGTGTAGAGTTGCGGAAATCAACTGTCCAGCGGATGTTGATATAAAGCCAAGGACCAGCGAAAAAGAAAATACCTACGCTGAACTATTGAGTAATCTACAGGTACTCTATCCAGATCACAAGTCCAGGTTTATACCTGTAATTATTCGGGCAATGAGATATGTAATACACTGCCGAAATACCAATCTCCAGAAAGGAGAAAGCTGATTTGAAGGCTACAGATCCAACCCAATACTGGAACTGTAAAAATCTGTAAAATATTCCACAAGTTTATCATATAAATATATATGAGCATATCTAGATATGTAACTATATGCTTGAGAATAGATACATAAAGCAAAAAATACAAATCTGTACATATACAAACGCACATACATACAAAAATACCCTGTTGGTGTTGTTAAAATTCTAATGAAGGAGCCTTGGATCTAGGTAAGAAACCGACTCTTTCTCTATTGCCATGAAATCTTGAAATAAAACTGAACATAGATAGATAGATACATTTCTTTTATTAGCCACAGGGCTCAACGAAGATGGGACAAATACAATGTAGAGCTTTTCTTTTTGGGAGAGGGAATAGATAGATAGATAGATACATACATACATACATACATACATAAATACATACATACATATTTATAT
>NC_068990.1:18398665-18401597 GCF_001194135.2 Octopus bimaculoides
TATATATGTTTTCGGACAAAGCCATTAATTTTAAAGGGGAAGATAAGCTGGTTATATCAACGGCAGTACGCGACTGGTACTTATTTTATCGACCCCAAAAGAATGAAAGGCAATGTCGAAGTTTGCAGAATTTGAACTCAGAACATAAAGACAGACGAAATGCCGCTAAGCATTTTGCTCGCCTCGGTAACGATTCTACCAGCTCGATTTATTTATACACGCAAACACCAACAAACTCACACACACCGAGGCAGACACATACATGACAAAGTTTAATCTTAACATATATATATATATATATATATGTATCTATACGTTCAGATATATGTGTATGTATATATATATATTATGTTTGTGTGCGCATGGGTGCATGTGTGAGCATATGGCTATGTGTCCATTCACGTTCTACGTCTTTTCTAATATAGACTCGCCACTTTATATTAAACAGTTCAATGAGACTCACGTCAAAATATCTATCTTCAACACAATCTGAAACCTTTTTTTTTTACCTTTGACATAAAGATATAAAAAAATATAAGACGTATAAATAACGAAACTAAGAAAAAGAAGTAGAAGCAGAACATACTCAAATCAAATGTGAAAGGGAAAAAAAGTTATATATGTGCGAGCGAAATTGAAAATAGAGTGCAATTACTTATGAAATAACACTGTGCTATAAGTCAGTAGAAAAGAAGCCATTGACATTATGACAGAGGACGTATTAAACTGTAATGACTTTATAATACTATGGAATAACGTGAATGAAATAACTTTCGTGCAGACACATAGCTAGGTCTGACACTGCAATCAATAGTATTCAAATAAGTCGATGGAAAACATACTAAAAAGAAACATACATGTTACATTGCTTCAGATAAGGACACATATAAAGACAGACCTCTATAGTTGAGAGAGAAGGAGAGTGAGAGAGAGAGAGAGAGAGAGAGAGAGAGAGAGAGAGAGAGAGAGAGAGAGAGAGAGAGAGAGAGAGAGAGAGAGAGAGAGAGAGAGAGAGACACAGAGAAATAGAAAGAGACGGAGAGAGGGAATAAATAAAGACAGAGGAGAATGATACGAATGCAAGAGATCGAGAAAGAGAGAGAATATGAAAGTTAGTGAGATAAGCAGGACGTGTGGGTAAACTTTGTTATCAGATTTTCTTAAGGAAGATTAATTTCAATAAAAACATCCCATGGCGGCATAAATCGACTCGTTAATGTTGGAGCCAATGAGATTTTATTGGTTTCAAGTTGTGACTTGGTAATAATATTCATAGTTACATAGGCGATATAACAGAGAAAGTGTTAAGTGAAAATCCACTCGCATACACACTCATACATACACACACACACACACTCACACACACACACACACACACATATACATACATATATACATACATAAACCTACATGCAGACACACACAGGCACACACACAGGCACACACACAAGCACACACACATATTAAACGATAGAAACTTACAAATGGCACTGGAAGGCCGAGTGTTTCGTGCGTAGCATTTAGAAAACTTTTGATGCAGGGCAGGCATGCAACACACTGCCCTTGATCAATCTTGTAACTTTCTGCGGATCAAAGAATACATGTATGTATGTATGTATGTATGTATGTATGTATGTATGTATGTGTGTGTGTGTGTGTCTTTGTGTATGCATGTCTGTATGTAAATATGTGCATATATATATATATATATATATATATGTATGTGTGTGTGTGTGTGTGTGTGTGTGTGTGTGTGTGTGTGTGTGTGTGTGTGCATTATTGAACTGTTAAAAATTTTCGACACAGATGTATAAAAATATATGCTGAAAGGGAGAAAAATGCACTATACATGTATATTGCATTTAATTAGTTTCCAAGTATTTTATTACTATGAAATCATTTCAATATGAACAAAACAGTTCATAACAATCCTCTTATCTTACCTGTTTCAAATTATGAAATCATATCAAAAATACAATCATATCTGTTCTGAAATAGGTATTCCAAAACACATTTAGCTTTCAAAATAATTTCAAAGCGGTTTTAATTCTTATAGGCTATATTCATTGCATTAAACGTGTGTAAACGATAGCTTCTAGCCTTTGTTTAAAATATAGTGTGTACATAGCCATCAGCCTTGTTACTGACTCTCGGTTTAACAGGAAACTTTACTTAGAAAATTGAAGACGGTTCGCCGACAACCAATGAATAATTCTAACATAAGGAAAATTCCTATCAATGAGCATATCAACAGGTGTACGGGAACTCGGGGAATTTTAAAGTTTCCATTTATGTCAATGTGCAGAAAATATGTGAGGACAAAAGAAACAATAAAGAATCCATTTTATTGAAAAATATAAACCAAATTAATCACTAGGGGAGGGGGCCAGTCGATTAGATCGACTCCAGTACGCAACTAGTGCTTAATTTATCGATCCCGAAAGGATGAAAGGCAAAGTCGACCACGGCGTAATTTGAACTAAGAACGTGAAGACAAACGAACTACCGCTAAGTATTTCGCCCGGCGTGCTAACGTTTCTGCCAGCTCGCCGCCTTAGAGACCGGATGCATTAAATGAAGGCCATAGTAGCTAGCCGGTACACGCCTACATTACAATGAATATCGGTTGTCAGAGGTGAAAACTGTTCGTAATTATTTATTTAGAAGTAGTTAATTGAGAATTTTCTAATTATGTACTAAGGAATGATCAATAATGTATAATGAAATGATCTGAATGGAAAATGTACTTTGGAACACGTAATCTTGAAATGATTTGAGTGTAGTAATGCTTTGTTTCGGATATGATAAGATATTATGGAATATGTAATGATGTATTTAGAAATAGCTTCATTGCGATAATACGTCTTATTACTTCTTAAAACGATTTGATTCTAATAACGTACTTCAAAATGAATTAACTGCAATATATATA
>NC_068990.1:18401862-18403406 GCF_001194135.2 Octopus bimaculoides
GTATATATAGGTGCATATCTGGGTACAGGACATTGCAAACAAAACGTAGACAAAAAAAATAATAATAACCAGAGTACAGAAAACACACAGGCCACATAGAGAATAGTTTCCTTCATCTGCTGCCCCCATTCTAATACAGGCGTTTCGAAGAGTTAGGGCAGGACGCATCGTTAAAATAGCTCTTCCCACGGACCACGAATTAAATTTGTATACACAAATTAAATTTGTACCATGCAAGAATGTAGTGGCGGGCAGAAAACAAGACAGGAAAACAAACGGAAAAGGCTATACGGCCAGACGTGAAAAACTTTGTAAATATTGAACGTTGTGAAGCTACGAACTGGAAGCGGGACGAAGTAGGTTCGTATGTTTGCTCGGCGATAACCAAGGAAGAAAAGAATTAGTATCTGGACACATGTGACCAGTGAGGGGTAAGGAGAGAGAATGGTAGAGGGAGAAACAAGGGGAGGAAGTAGAAAATAGGTGAGCAATGAGACAAAGAGAGGAAGAGAGAGATATAGTAATAACAGAAGGAAGAATGGGAGGGGGAAAGAGAGAGATAGTGTAGTAACAGAAGGAAGAACGAGAGGGGGAAAAAGATATAGACATAGATAGAGACGCGTGAGAAAATATAAAGTTCAAAAACTTACTTGCAGGGATGACGAGTGCGTTCGAACATGTAAAACAAATAATAAATGAGTACATGCATATATACGTACAAGTATGTGCATACCTACATCTACCTGTATATATAGGTGCATATCTGGGTACAGGATATTGCAAACAAAACATAGACAAAAAGATAATAATAACCAGATTACAGAAAACACACAGGCCACATAGAGAACATTTTCCTTCATCAGCTGCCGCCATTCTAACACAGGCGTTTCGAAGAGTTAGGGCAGGACGCATCATTAAAATGGCTCTTCCCACGGATCCCTAGTGTAACTGAGAATACTCGAATACCGTAATTTCAAAGTATTCATGTTCAGAATGTTGAGATATTTATGGGATGTGAGTGCAATATTGTAATAAAGTTTATTTCGCATTAAGTACAAAACAAACATATGCGACGTTGCAATACTTGTAACAAACGTATGGTATTAACAGCCGCACGCATTATGAATCAGGTTACCGTCAAGATAACAGGCATTCAGTATGGACGTATAGATCTCGACTCCTACTATTCTACCAAATGGAGGGTTTGATATGCGTGTATGTGTGTGATTGTGTGTGTGTGATTGTATGTGATATATATATATATATATATATATATATATTATGTAGCAATTGATTCGCTTATTGTTGCTCCTTTTCACGGTCAAAACCATTTCCAGTACATTATATAATGATATATATGTTGGATCTACGTGATATATATCTTGTATATGTGTGTATCTGCGTGTGTGCATATGCATATTATTTAATGATATATATGTTTGCGCATGTGTTTGTATGTTAGAAGTATGTGTGAGTGTGTACACAACATTTATATACATCCTAACACACAAATATATATATATATATATATATATATATATATA
>NC_068990.1:18404231-18406731 GCF_001194135.2 Octopus bimaculoides
TTGTTCTATGTGTGCCGTAAATATCGCCATCCGTTAGAGAAAAAATTGTAGTTTAGAATTAGTAATTCTTTGACTGCTATTTCTAAATTTTCAGTATGTTGCTGAAGCAACTCATGCTGATCCCTATATATTTATAATTATATATATATATATATATATGTATGTGTGTATGTGTTTGTGTGTCTGTGTTTGTCCCCCCAACATCGCTTGACAACTGATGCTGGTGTGTTTATGTCCCCGTAACTTAGCGGTTCTGCAAAAGAGACTGATAGAATAAGTACTAAGCTTCTAAAGAATAAGTCCTGGGGTCGATTTGCTCGACTAAAGGCGGTGTTCCAGCATGGCCACAGTCAAAAGACGGAAACAAGTAAAAGAGTAAATGAGTATATATGTACATATACTATACTTAATTCATTTTAAAAAAAGGATATATTGTATTCATTCATTAAATTTGGTTTTGATTTTTCTGAGTCCATGTTTTGTGTGGAGTTGTAGTACCGTCCGCCATCTATTCATGGAATGTTTTATATATTTCATGATTATTAGAGCTACCTTGTACATGGCTAATGTTTCTGGGATCTATGTGTGGGGAATACTATAAAAAGCTTTTCGGTAAGCGATCCAGGCCTTACTTAGATCCTTCTTCTTTCTCCGGCTGTCTTCAGTTATGGCTTTATTGATCAGAAGCTAATCTTTACAGCCGTTTGCAGCATCGCAGAGAATGGGCAAACATCTGAAAGATGTCAGTCATATTGCATCTACTAGAAATATTTACAAAAACATCAACAAAAAGAATGAAAAACCCCTCAAAAACAATATTAGGGAAGAAGGAATGTTTCGTATATTACTTGCAATAAAACACAAGACATACATCATTGCAAAAAGCAAAATCAGACCTGATATTATTAAATCAGTGAATGTACATAATAGACATATAAGTAATAAAATGATAATAAAGTTTCAGATTTTGAGCTCTCTCTATATCTATATATATATGTGACGAGCTTCTTTCTCTTTCCGTCTATCAAATCCACTCATAAAGCTTATTCGGCCCCAGGCTATAGTAAAAGACACTTTGCCAAGGTGTAGTTCAATGAGACAGAACCTGGAACCATCTGGTACCGCACTGCCACGCCAGCGTATATACTCATAATATACGAAGATAAGTTTTCATAGCCTGAGGTTGTAAAGCCTAAGTGAATTGGCTGCTTATGAAATATTTTCGAAACTTTTAAAAGGTTTTGAACAAAGATAAAACTAAATGTGTCTAAAGACTGTGTAATTTTTTACTAATCAGGTATGTTAAGAGAAATAAGACTAGAATGAAATATAACACAGTAAATTTTAAAATTGACTGACTAAACAGAAACAATACATAAGTATGCAATTAGATAATATATATTTAGAAATCAAACATGTAATTTCTATATCGAAATTACAGTAGGAATAAGAAGTTTACGACTTGTAAATTGTAATTCTCATAAAAATCATATGGTTTCCGAGATAGTGAGATACAAATCCTATCAAGATGATAATTACCTAATATAAATATAAATCGATATTATTAGAATACATAAATATCAGATATATTCAAATAAATACTCACGACAGGAGCAAACACGTAAACTGATACACACATATGCACACATACATCCACATATATGCATGTATATTTATTTACATAAACATATAAATAGATACTTACTTACTTTCTTACTTACACACACACACACACACACACACACACACACACACACACACATATATATAAGAAATAATTGAGATTCATTTGAATTAGGTACTTAAGTTGAATCACCATGTCAGTCCGGTATTATCCGCACACCCCAAAGTGAGGTGAATAAAATCAAAATAAGCACCAGGATATCAAGAAGTGATGCAGTACGACCGTTTCAAGTGGCTCCATTTAAGTGAACAATGCAATCATTACATCAATTTAAATGTAATACCATCTTCAACTGCACAAATAAATAAATGGAATTTTAACAAGTAGGACATATTAATATAATTTTTCTGAAATATTTTAAAAGAGCAAGAAGATGGAAGAAATTCATGTTGTCACTGCTGTAGCTAAGAATAGATTACAACTTCTAAGAATCGCATGGAGCATAGTCTATGATCCATACTCTATGCTCTATGCGATTCTTAGAAGTTGTAATCCATTCTTAGCTACAGTAGCGACAACATGAATTTCTTCCATCTTCTTGCTCTTTTAAAATATTTAAGAATCATTATATTAATGTGTCCTACTTGTTAAAATTCCATTTACCGTAAGTCCTCGAGTATAATCCGCACTTTTTTCCCAAAATTTAAAGGTCAAAATTTCTAGTGCGTAGTATATACGAGGTCAAAAATGAAAAATATTTTCTAAGCAAAATTTTCTAAGTGATAAATATGTAAAGGCAATTTACTTAATAAGTCAGAAGAGAGCAACAATATTAAATTCAGTCGTTCACCAAAAGTTAATCACAAAAGAACGGTT
>NC_068990.1:18409231-18413237 GCF_001194135.2 Octopus bimaculoides
TTAACTGTGGTCTATCCATAGCATTTACTCAACGTTACCTGACACCTTTGGGTCTTACTGACAGCATTGACTCTCATAACCTCCATTGCTATATATATATATATATATATATATATATAAATTTGTATATATATGTATGTATGCATAAATATGTATGCATCTATGTTATTATACGTATATATGTGTGTGTGCATGAATGTGTGTCTGCGTGTGTGTGGGTGTGTGTAACTCCATTACAAACAAGCTTGTTAATGATACATTGTATCTATCAAATAAGGGGCACGTTGCTTAATCATTACGTTTAGAATTTGGAATATACATTTTTTGTACATTATTTTAAAATTATGCATTGTTGCTTGAAAGATCAATAACAGATATATTAGTTCTTTTCAACAGACAATGGTGTTCCGCTTTATGCATTGAAATGTGAACATTTTAAAAAATATGCATATACATACATACATACGCATATAAATTTTATTTCTCTCACTGTGTACGTATGTGTGTGTATATATATATAATTGCTGGGTGAGATAAATGACAGTTTTCGTCACTAGAATACTGGGAACACTAGTCTATAAGCTTATGGTTCATAATTTTAACTCAACTTTAGTCGGTGCTGCGTAGGGAACTTTAAGTAATGGTCAATTAGTAAATCGAGCATCGATATTTTTATGAAATTCTAAGAGGAGATCAATAACCAATGACTACTTTTGATCACGAAACGACCAACATCTTTTCTAAAGACACAGCTACCGTTCATTACATATACATAATAACAGTTCTGCGAGCTGATATGCGCATACACTAGACAACACGAAATTGAAGGCTGTAAGTATTGGCAACTTTTCACTCACTGACATTCTTCAATGAATAATACACATAAACGGTTTGTATTTTCACGCATCAGCCATGACATATGCTAGTCCTCAGAAGGTTATTTTCTGACCTTGGTAATATATGATTATCCCCATCGTCTAAGCCTCTTCATCATACTAGTAAATCCTCCTCACTTAATGGCTAGTGCATGTTACTTCGTAAATAAGACTAAAATGTAAGCACTTCGCGTCATCCTTACTCCTTTGAAATTGCAATTCAGTTCTGGTTTAACCAATCATATTTACCCAACATGGTTGGGATAATATAAAATGGTGGATGCCTAACTTTTCAACTCCATGTACTCATAAAGACCCACGCAAACGTATTTTTTAAAATATATAATTACGTTATAATTGAAGGTATCTACGAAACTACAAGGAAGACAAATTGCACTAGTAATATGCAAAAGTATTTTAGAATAGGAAAGAAAGAGTGAACAATGTAATCCTAGATACTCATGCGTGGATGATCTTGGTACAGATATTCTCAGTCACAGGTTTTTACAAAACAATGGGTACAAAAGGAAAGCGCTTAACATGAGGTATTATTTAAAATTCGATATGGGCTTCAGATGTCGCTACCCGCTTCTTCAGTCACCTAGGAATTGCGTCAACTGATTTCATCAAGGAATCTTGTGAGATGGAAGACATAACTCCCCGTATTAGCCCTTCAAGTTCTACCAAAGTCTTTGGCTTAGTACAGTAAGATTTGTTCCTTTAACTAGCCCCAAAGAAAGAAATCATAGGGTGTTAAGTCAGGACTACTGGTTGGCTACTCATGTGGACCACAATGACCGATCCATCTCCCAGGAAAGTGAACATTCAGTCATTCACCAACGACAAGAGTTAAATGTAGAGGGGAACTATTTGGCATGAAAATCAAATCTTCACTATTCTCCCAAGTACTGATAACTGGCCAGATCTAATCTTGCTGCATAGTGACGTACCAGAGTGACACACACATATATATATAACACAATAAGCTTCTGTCTTTAGTTCCCTGTTAAGCATCAGTCATTCACTCTGTATCGCATAAGGATGTTGTGAAGAAATGCATGCAGTTTAAATGTAAGAGTGTGACCAAAGAATATTAAATCAGACTTTAAAGAATACGATGGTTCATAAACCTTTCTCATTCAAAATAATATACCACAATGCATTTGTAGCGCCTGTACGAATAAGATAGATGTCTTTGGATATTTGTCTGGTCGATTGAGAAAATACATTCTATCTATTGGTATTAAAAATATGCCATGTCCTGAAATTAAATGGATGCTTTGACAAAAAGGAATTATATTGATAAGCTCAACCTCAGTTGAAACTACGAAATAATGTTACAGTTAATTTAGTAATATTTTGAGTGAGTTATGTTATCACCCAGTTAGTATTTGCGAAACAAAAGGCTGTAGAAATTGTACCATAATCCTGTTCTTCAAAAGACCAGCGTCCTACCATATCGTTGAACTCTTTAAGAAATATACAGGGGTAGGCAAACGTTGTTGTTTCATATGAGTGGAATGTTCTTTTCATTCTTATTCTAAAAAAGAAATAGAGATATGAAAAGAACATAACACATATTTAGCAACTGTATAACTACTTTTGCCCGTACCTATATATTTCCTAAAGTTCTCGGAAGCAACCGAATCGCCTCAGAGAAAACTTGATGGAAAGTAACCTGCATATACTAATGTTATGCACAGGTATGTTTCGTAACACTTGAAATAAATCAAAATGCATAGATTCCAGACAGGTGCACGTGATTGAACGTTCACCGTCTGTCTTTTCTGATCTTCATTCAGTTTTATATTTCCAACTTTTTTCTCCTTGTTTATTCCATTGCTCAACCATCTCACTCTACATTTTCCCGTACGTGTTTAGCAGAGTGCTATCCAAGTATACCATTTTTGCCTGAAATAAAGTGAAATAACCAAATATGACTTTGCTAAACCACTTCATTTCCTGCTTTTGACAGTTGATGGAAATGTCTCTTTCTTCACAATGTCTTCCGTAATAGCCTACCAAGTTCCACGTTATGCATCTAGAATGGAAGAGGGATGGAAAGAGAGAGAGAGAGAGAGAGAGAGAGAGAGAGAGAGAGAGAGAGAGAGAGAGAG
Source organism: Octopus bimaculoides (assembly GCF_001194135.2). Taxonomy (NCBI): domain Eukaryota; kingdom Metazoa; phylum Mollusca; class Cephalopoda; order Octopoda; family Octopodidae; genus Octopus; species Octopus bimaculoides. Next base: position 18,412,224 of record NC_068990.1, read on the forward strand.
AGAATGAGAAAGAAAGACAGAGCAAAGGAAAAATTTAGACAGAGGGAGAGAGAGAGGGAGAGTGCGCGCGTTAGAGGGAGAGACTCGATTGTCGTAATTAATAAGTTATTTTAACTATTGAAGCTGTTAGCATAAAATATGTTAACCTTGGCGGTATTTGGAAAGATGCACTAAGGCATGATATTCGATGCTTTATGGTATCTGCCAATTCGTCGCATTTCTCATTCTAAAGAATAACATATTTTGAACGTTATCATCTTGCAGTCTCCGAACAAGTTAATTTAATAAGACACCTGTTGACCCAATGGGACGTGGAGACTGTTATTGCACAGCCGTTCGTTTCATATAGCTATGACCAACATTGTGCAAAAATACCAGCAGTCTATAAGAAATTTCAGTGTCGCATTCACAAGGTGCCTGGATTAGCTCTAACATGGAATCTTGGCCAAAGCCATTGAACTATAGACCCACGACGGACAATGCATTTTAAGGGAATTTGGAAGGTGGAATATGTGTAGAATTCCGCCATATATATACATATACATATATATATATATATATATATATATATATATATATATATATATATATACATCTGACAAAACCAGTTTCTTTCCAATGAAGTAATGGTCTCATTCATCAATTAAAGGAGTCGTTAGAAACGGCCGTAATGAACTAACGCCTGTACCTCCTTCTTACTCAGTTATATTTTATTCACCTATACTGGAATCTACGCCGTATAATTATTATAGGCAGTACTTATAAGATAAAGTATACGTTGCAATAGCTAAGTGCAGATTTCTTCACTCAGCTGGGTCTTATTATCTGCAGACAGTGAGAATATCATGTGGCTGGACTTATGCACCAAGTCTGATATTCACTTAACATTATTGAGTATGCATGTTATTCAAACCTAACAGGGTCCCTCAATTTATGTATCTAATTCTATTGAATCTTAATTGTATTTTATATGCATATATATGTATATGTATATATATATATATATATATATAT
>NC_068990.1:18413565-18414553 GCF_001194135.2 Octopus bimaculoides
TGTGTGTGTGTGTGTGTGTGTGTGTGTGTGTGTGTGTGTCTGTGTGTGTGTGTGTGTGTGTGTGTGTGTGTGTATGTGTGCTTGCTTCTGGTTAATATATAAGTGCCGAAACTTTATATCTTTTTTATATGAATAATATCCTGCGTTCAACTTTCGGGTGAACCTATAGCAAAATTCTCTGGGAATAATCATGAACGTCCCAAATTACCTTTCCACAGTTTTTTTTTTATATAAAGGAAATGGAATACTTGTTGGTGTATATAGTCGATCATAGAATAGTAAATTAATTGATTGATTATACGCCGCAGTAATGTTTGAAATAAATCAATACTGAAATAATTTCGTACCTATGTATTTAGAATATAAATATTTACTTATCTTTTAGTGTTTTTACTTTCCCCACTCATTATTGTAAGGTCTATCCTTCACCATCGGCTTTGGTCGGATAGTTCGACGGATTTCTCTATATTTTTTGTGTAATAACAACGATTACCGATTCATAACCGTTTGCCCTGTTACAAAATGATGTAAAGCATTTTACTACTTAGAAACAAAAGGACACGAAACGGGAGGTTATGAGCTGAAAATCGATCAGGAGTTAGTTTTAGTCTAGGCACTAAACATTCTCTCATATTTATTGTATATAAATATGTAGAAATGTACTTATTTATACACTTTTATATGACTCGATTTCTGATCGCTTTTGTTTGTTTCTTCTTCCTTTATGAATGCCGATAGTGTGATGTAATTACATAGAACAAACACTTAGAATAGTCGAGGTTTGTTATTTTTATTACGAACAAATTGTTTATTTAAGCAAGGAACATAAATGGGAAAAGAAAACTACAATATAACAATCAAACATTTGATCAAACTCTCCATTGATTATCATTTCTATAAGTATATATAAGATCAATATCGTTTTCTATATGCATATATGACGCATACACACATACACACGAAAAGCGATATATATATACATATAAAT
>NC_068990.1:18414963-18419787 GCF_001194135.2 Octopus bimaculoides
ATATATATATATATATATATATATACAGACATATATATATATGTGTATTTGTGTCTCTATGAGTGTATCAATAATCGTCCTTAGTGGTGACACAATTTAACTCATGATCGAAGGACATGGGTTCGATTTCCGTATAGGTCAAAGGGTTTTGTTAACGAGCAGAGCGATCCTTTCATATGTTTGTTGTTCACTGAGAAGAAAATGAGCTACATCCACTGCTAATTGGCGCATCAGACGTATATATGTTACAAACGCAAAATGTCCAGAGCTGTGATGGTTTCGGCACACACACGTGCACACATACATCCATACGAGACCATGCACATATGCACATATAATATCTATCTATCTATCTATCTATCTATCTATCTATCTATCTATCTATCTATCTATCTATCTATCTCTATATAGATATGTGTGTGTGTGTGTGTGTGTTTGCAAGTGTGTGTGTTTGTGTATATGCATACGCACACATATATATATACATATATATAGAAATATATATATATGTATGTATGTATATAAATCTATATGTATACATATATATACACACACATATATATATATACACGTATATATATGTATATATATATATATATATACATGCACATATGCATATATACATATATTACGGGGTTACCCGTATGCGGACGGTTTTTTTGGAATAAACTTATATTCAGTGAACGAGATGAATTTTGTGATTTGAACAACAGACCAAGAATTGCTAAGCACTCATATAAGTGGCTGGGAGAGAGAGTGTACGAACGACTCGTTAATATCCTTGTACGCACTTCAAGTATCAAGCAAATTCTGATATATTTTAGAGAAAATAATATTTCAGATACATTTGTTTTGCCAAAACCCATCGATTGCCAAAAACAAGACAATTAAGAAAACGCACACACACACCCATACAGGCGTTTATGTATTTGCTATGATGGATGGACAAATAAAACATCATTTCTTGTTTTTCATTGGAGTTCGGGTATGGAGTGTATTGTAATTACTCATACAACGACAATTTGGTGAACAAACAGCTCTCCGACGGATTAAGTCATATATAGAGACCACACTGTACGTGCATATGCACATATGCGCATACATATATGCCGAGATAAACAGATACATGCAATAATGCACCAAAAAATGCGAATACTAATAATCAAATAGATATCAATCTTTCTATCATCACACATAGCGCCTTGCCTCGATGGCTAACTCACTCTTATCAGTAAACAAATAACTATATACGCATAACAAACTTATTTGAAATAGAATGTTGGTGTTTTCAAAGATGCTAGCGATGTGACAATAATGTTATTATATATATATACTTTACCTTGTCCCTCGACGCTCACTCATCTGGGCAAAAATCCTTAAAATCTATTACATGCTTAAAGACAGGGAACAAAGTCGTGCAAATTAGCGATAACGCCAAGGATTTTACATATATTAAGCCTAATAATGGCACCTTTTCATAAATACATCCGATGATTAAATCTTTTCTGTTATATTCACTTTCACTTCCGTCTGTTCTATGTATGATTCGTGCAGGCACAATTAAACTCCGAAAATGACCAAATTCATGTTTTTAATACTTGTGTGTGTTTATTGAAAGATGTCTTTCATTTGAATAAAAGCTACGCTGCACACTTGTTTTTGCGAATATTTTAAGGGAGCTTTCACGATCCTATATTGCACTCATAGCTATGTGCATCTATATTTTAATATTAACAGGTTTTCATATGTGTGTACACATAGACAAGTGTACGGGTTAATATAGCTGTATGTACACAGACAAATGACATGAATAAAAACGGACTAGTGTATTACATGTTTGTAGCTATGTGTGTGTGTGTGCGTGCGTGTCTGTGTGCGTGCGTGTGTGTGCGTACGTATGTGTGCGTGCGTGTGTGTGCGTGCGTGTGTGTGCCTGCGTGTGTCTCTAGGCACACATACATATATATACACACACAGACACACATAAAAACATGTTTATGTGTATGTGTATAGTATAAATATGGACATGTCAGGGGCGTTTGCAAATTTAAAACATACTGTATGCTAAATATCTTTGTTGAAACATGTTTTGGCACGTTTTCTTGTACACATATGATGAGATTTGCTATATGCCTCACACATCCGGAAACAATATAAGCGGTGTGGACGTCAGTAGCATTTCAACGGTAGCGCTGAGAGCCGCAATAAATTTTCTCGCACTTTTTATACGTTCACTGAGAACTCACTTTCTCCGTTGTACAGATACATGTCCCACTGCATGGAGCCTTGAACAAGTGTCTTCTACTATAACATGAGGCCAACCAATGCCATATGCCATATGAGTAATTTTTGTAGACGGAAACTGAGGAAATTTATCTATCAGACATACATACATACGCTCACACGAGTGCGCACGCACACGCGAGAGCGCGCACACACGCACATATCTATTGTTGTAGATGCGTGTGCGTGTAGCTTTGTGTCCTCTTTCTATCCCACAATTTCTTGACAACCTGTGTTGGCTTGTTTATGTCCCTATAAACTAGAAGATATCGATAGTATATGCTGCACATGGCTAATTCGTTCGGCTATCCCCTTTAAGGAGGTGCCCCCAGTACGACCCTGTCCAATAATCGAGACAAGTAAGTTATACGTGCGTGCGTGTATGAATATACATACGTGCATATGTGTATGAACGTATGTAGGTATGGACGTATGCAAAGTATGTCTGTACCTCTTTCACTTTCTCTCTCTGTCTCTCTCTCTCCTTCTCTCTCCATATATGTATATATATATAATCGTGTTGCTTCGTATATGAAAAGTAGTACATGGAAGCTGTTTCCAACGACATCGATCCATTGAATGGTGAGCAAGACATAACATAATTAAGATTCTCGTTGATAGCTGTCAGTCTAATTAGACTTCTCTGGATAAATATACCATTATCGTTGGTTTGGCACAGTGCACATTAGATGCTCTCCTAAACATTCTATTAAGATAATTATTTGTACAAAAATGGTCGAAGACAGGTGTGATGAAAACAGTAAACGAGGAGTTTAGATATAATTAAGATTGATGTTAATGTGTAATAATGATTTTGTTTAGCATGTTGCACTCGATACTTTTTTCTAAACGAAATGGTATAGCTAAAGTGAGATGAACGTGCCAGTAATTGAGAAAGTCTTTTGGCAGCCGAAGATGGTTAACAATCACAACAGAAACATATGTGAATATAAAAGACGTGATGACTACCCATAGTTCAAAAGAAGTTGTCACTTTTCTAGCAGGTTAATACCGGAATAATACATTTTCATATGCTTCAAGGAAGAATATTGAACAATGCATGATGCATATGGAATACAAGACAGAACAAATGAAAAAGACAGTGTATGGGAGACACAGAGAACGAGAGACATAAAGCTAGAAAAAGAGAGATAATGGGAGAGGGTGATAGAGGAAGGGGGAAGGGAGACAGAATGAAACACAACCAAGAGGGCTGATAATAATGTAACAAAGAAACGAAAATTTAAGTTTAATGTGTCAAGAATAAAAGCTGCCTATTGTGCACGTACGCACATACATACACACAAGCACACAAACTCTTGTCTCACACATAAACATAGGTATATTCTCTCGCTCGCGTGTGTGTGCTTTATATTTATTAGACCCAAATATTGTAATTATTTATTATAAAGTTCATCGCTAAATATGCAATTTACAGTTGGCTTTTCAAGAACAACAAAAATTCTTAGAAACGTCTATGTTGCTATTAACATGTGATCACCTTTAGGAATGAGGAAATGAAAATACCAGAGATATATATGGTAATAAAAGTGCAATATATGAAACCAGTTCGATATTTAATAGCATATGTGAATTCAGAAAAGGCAATATCAACTCTGTATTACTTAGATATACCACAGTATAATTAATGTATATATATATATATATATATATAAATTAATGTATATATATACGTATATATGTTTACATATATATAATTTATTTTCTTGAGATAAAATGTTCTCTCTGTATAGGTCACATGGAAGTGCTCAGTATATTTGGGCCATGGGAAAATAAGGAAATTAATGATGAGAGACAAAAGATAAGTTACTAAAATATATTCTGTTGTAAAATTATTATCTGCACAAAATTACGTACTAAAAATATATAGATATACATATAAATACACCTAAAATATATAAAAAAATGCAATAAAATATATAGATATGAATATATAAATATGCTAAGAGTATATTAAGAACATACAATATATAGTGCTACTTAAAATATACATACATACGCATATATATATATATATATATATATATATATATATATATATATATATATTTCGTTTTTGGATTTGGTTTGCAAGATTTTTAATGTGATTTCGTGTGTTGAAGCATATTCTGTTGTGTCTGGGGAGAGTCATTTTCTTATCGTGCCTTAAAATTTAACACACTCACCGTTAAAATTTCCACTTATTATTTTTATTTTCCTAAAATTTTCGTTGCGTCTTGCAACCTTTTCAATGAAAACTCTGGTATTGCACTGCCCCCTAGTCCTATGTATCCAGATGGTTGTCTGTTTGTGGGCAGATAGAGGAGTGCTTGAAACTTATCAGCACTGAACTGCATGCTATTTACATCAGCCCATTTGTATATTGCATGCAGGTCATGTTGCAGTTTTTACAATGTCTTCAGGGTCCTTGATCACTTGAGGCACCTTTGTATCATGGCTGACTACGACTGAGGGCATGTCTGAGCGAGTCACTACAAACAGTAGTAGTCCCACTGTATATATATATATATATATATATAT
>NC_068990.1:18419809-18425472 GCF_001194135.2 Octopus bimaculoides
TGTGTGTGTGTGTGTGTGTGTGTGTGTGTGTGTGTGTGTGTGTGTTTGACTGTAATGTTCATAATTCGAGTGTCCACACATTATTATATTTCATGTAGTTCATTTATATCTACAGTCATATGAATATTTGCATATTTATACGATTGTGAACATGAGAATTATTACCGAAATGTGATTTATTAATATTTTGTAACATTGCCTTCCTCGTTGCTGCCTGATGAAACATGATATTCACTACTATGTCATCCATAATGTCCCCTTGCTATTAATTATTCATTGCATATATATTGTAAATCATGTTCATTTTCAATCAACTTGAATATTATATGTACTGAGAGTAAGAGACCGTTTCTTGGAAAGTCTTTGGTTTTGCCATTATCTATCAGATATATTGGCACACTTTCTCACAAACAGGCAATTCTCCTTCTTTCACGTCACCGTCGCCGTTGCTGTTGTCATCCTCCTCAAAATCCCTGTGCCATCATCACCACCACCATCAAATCTTCTTCTTCTTCTCCTTCTTCTGAATATTATCATAATTATAGCAATAATAATCATCTTATTACCTTTCTTTCATCAAAGTCTGTGAATATGACTCCCGACAGTACTTTAAGATCGAATACACGGTCTAAATAATCAAAGTCTATTTTAGAAAATATGACGGCAAATTCTGCAAGCAGCTTCTTAAGTATTCAGTTTTCTCACCTCGGACCGATACTTCTGATATAGGCTTCAAACCGAAAATAATTCTTATATTAACGCTCTAAATATTAAACAAGTAGAATTGTAAGGAAATAGGAAAAATTTGCAGAGATTTGACATAATTAACTAATAATCAGAGACGTTTATTTTTAAAACATTATTTTCACATTTTGGACCAAGGCCAGAAATTTCGGGGAAGGGGTAAGTCTTATGGCATAGACTCCAGTGCTCAACTAGTGCGTATTTCATTAACCCCAAAAGAATGAAAGGTAAACTCGACTCCGGGTACACTTGAGCGTAGAACGTAAAGTCGGAATGAAATATCGCTAAGAATTTTTTCGGGCGACGTGACGATTCTGCTAGCTCGCCGCCTTAAGCTGTAACGTATATATTATCGAATATTTGTTGTTTTCTCTCTTAGCAAACGATCAGATGTGATAATGACCACAGCCGTGACCATAATCCTTTTGTTTCAAGTTGAAGAATACTTTAGAGTTTTTGTTTTCAAGAGAATAACCTGTAATTTGTGAAAGAATGAATTAAGGTTGTGTGTTATGTCTAGCAGTATAGGTGATCGAAGCTATGACCTCTCACTGACTCTTGTATTTGAATAGTTCTTTTTAAAAAAATCTTCTTCGATACATACATACATACATACATACATACATACATACATATTTGTATATGTATGTGCATATATGCATATGTATATGCACAGAGTGGGAGAGAGAGACAGAGAGAGAGAAAGAGAGAGAGAGAGAGAGAGAGAGAGATAGAGAGAGAGAGAGAGAGAGAGAGAGAGAATAACAAGGTAATCAGAATGTTGGATGATTATATTTTTATCTAGAAGGAAGGGAAAAGAAAAAAGGAAAAAACTTGAGTGAGAGGAAGAGGTAAAGGAGGCGTGGCTTTTGCATCATGGTGGTCATACTTGTTTGATTAGGATTCAATATGTTGTTTCTTTCCACTTAGTGACCTTTTGGGTGGCGAGAAAAGGAATTTTTGTATTCAAGTGGTTAAAGTTTTTAATTGGAAAACCAGATGTTGTTTTTGATTTTCTCCAGTGAGAATTATAATTACATTTCATGGTCTTGTTTATTTTTAATTCTTTTGTATTCATTAATGTAAGGGAGAGAGAATGGTTGTATGGATGTGGTCAACATTTTTGGATTAACATTCCATATGTTGTTTTTGATTTAGCCGTATGTGGCTATGGTTTTGAAAGAATGGTTTTTAAGTAAGTATAGTGATGATGTTAAATACAATCTAAAAAAGTTTAAGTGAAGGAAAGTGTTTCTCAATTAGAGATATGATCTGAATTACTTTAAGAAAACTTATAAATACGATCTGAGTCTAAAACAAATGGGTAGGGGAAAAAATTTAAATGTCAATGAAAATATATCTTTCATAAGTGAATATATTCACAATTATAAATAGAATCAAAATCAAAATGAACAAGTCATAAGGAATCATAAATATAATCTGAATAGAAGGGGTGGTGAGGGAGTCGGAATGTCCATGGAAATATACCTTTTCCCCAGTGATGATTGGTTTCATACAGGTTATGTTTGGAGGAGGCCAAACATAGGTATTTTAATATTCGCATTACTTCTTCTCAATCATATTTTCTAGGAATCTTGGTTTGGTGTACAACACGTTAGACATTTTGTGGCTCTTCCCCAATTTCCATTTGGAATTCATTTTCAAAATACGATGGAGTACTTACACTAGGAAGCAAGGTGACCATGGTTTCTTTCTACACAAGGATTTGTTAGTGGACCTTTGCTACTCCCATATATGTTACACCTCCTTTGCTTATTTTAGTTACAACTTTCCCTCCTTGAAAACATGTTTCGCACTCGTTCAATTTCACACATACAAATTCCTTCCTTCTTATGTCCCTCAACAACTATTTTAACTTTTGGCTTCTATTTCCGCTTTTGGTTTTACGATGGTTTCTTATCATCCTTCTGAAACTCTATCAAATTTCTTCATAGTGTTTTCTAATATTTAAATAATATCCATTAATGTATTCCTTGTCATTTCGTCTCTCACATAACTCTTAACTACTCTCTGAATTTCCCCTTATTATTTATCGTATAAAAGAGATTCATACTTATAGTCTTGTATACACACCTAGCCCCATTCCACATTCCACATTCCTCACACCTTACGATTTGCCTCACACTCATTCGCTACCACCTGCTTCCACACATACACCCACATACACCTATTTCATCCCACCCCAAAACACCACACACTCTACTAACTTACCCCAATGTACTTCCGCAATTACTTGTTCCTACATAAATATACGCATCCTACAGATTCACGTAAATACCTCACAGATATGTCCGCTTCCAGACTCTCCCAAACATGGACTTACACTCCCTTCCACATTCTTCCCTGATTTCTTCCCCACTGAACCGCACTCCCATTACGTTCCAAACTCCTTCACCGGATTATTCTTCTGCTCTCACTGACAATTGCTCTTCCTCACTCTATCTGTCTTCTATGTATTCAGGTGAGGAAATTAAATCCGAAAGGATAAGTCTTTCTCTTCACATTAAAGTGTTACGCTAATAGCGTTTTTGCTAATCCTACACCTCCTGTGTTATTAGTTTTTTCTATCCTTCATCACGTTTCTCTTTCGTTTCCTGCATATCTCCATCTCACCTTTTTTTTCTCTCTCTCTCTTCATTCACGCCCCTCTCCCTCTGTATAAATATATATATGTATGTATGTATATGTATATCTATCTATCTATCTATCTATCTATCTATCTATCTATCTATCTATCTATCTATCTATCTATCGACTGACGTATTTTGTCGCATCGGCTCCGAAGGTAATCGTTTTATTGACCATTTATAGCCCACATTTTGTTTATATTTTTGCACATAAGGTGTGTGAAACACCCAACTTTCGTTTGAGTGTCTTTCCAAGCGAGGTATTGGCCCCTAGGGGCAGTTTCAACCTTGATTAAATTGTATATTTTTCTTCTCGACTTTAAAAAATGTTGAGAAATGTCATCATAGAATGCTGGTTAAATTCCTTCATGGACCAGGCTTTCTCTAGCCTTTAAACGCTATGAGAAAAAAAAAAGATTAACTGCTGCACGCACACACATACAACTACAGACATGAAAATAAGAAATCACGGGCAAACCTGACTGACGTGGAAGTTAACGCTGCAACTACGATCGTTAACAGCCCTGTCACCACCACCACCAATGTGTTAGCCAAGAGGTTGGCGCTTGTCATCGAGAAACTGGTGGACAAGGTGCAAGCGTGCGCCGTGCCGGGCCGGAGCATCCATGACAACTTCCGTCTGATGCGCTACATCGTAGACAGGGTAGTTAAGGAACCTGGCATGGGTGGGGCCCTGATCTATTTGGATCAATCCAAAGCTTTCGATAGGGTAGATCATCGATATTTGGAGGCTGTCCTCATAGCAGCCGGTTTCAGTCCCGTTTTCCGCGGCTGGGTGGCTGCCTTGTACAGAAGCATCCGTTCGGTAATTCACTTGAATGGGCATCTATCAAAACCTTTCGACGTTGCACATTCGGTCCGTCAGGGATGCCTCCTCTCGTCACTTCTGTACGTATTGACTCTCGAGCCACTAATGCGGAAGCTGGCGACGCTGAGGGGCATCCCGCAAGAACTGAGGTGCAGGACGAACGTGTCCGCATACGCGCATGACGTCGCCGTCAGAGTGTCTTGCCACGAACACATCGAGCTGGTCGGCAAGACACTGAAAGACTACGAAGCGGTGACGGGAGCGAAAATGAAGAATGGGCCGAGGTGAAGCTGTCCCTAAGTGGTGGCGAACGCGTACATCACGTCCGTCATCAACTACCGCCAGACCGTCGTGCCTTGTCCCGACTCTACCATCACCAAACTGGAAGGCAACTTCTTCCTGATTTCAGCTGACTCCTTCATTGTGTCGAGAACGATGTAAGCTTTCGGAAAACTTTGCGTAGGCGCCTGAGCATGTATTACAAAGTTTTTGGCAAAATTTTATGCTGATTCTCTGCTCAACTTTTTCTGTCACGGTCAATGCGAGGATCACACGCTACGCACCTTCATTCCAAGCAATGCTGCAAAATAGGAATTAAGGTATGACGTTAAAGCTTAAGGCGCATGCACAACAGAGTTCAATGTCAATCGGTGCCAAGCGGCTTCACTCTACGTGCTTTATCTTTGTTAAAGTGGCAACTGTTCTAATACTTACCGACCAGACCACGTATGTATATATATATATATATATATATATATATATATATATATATATATAGTTATATATACGTGTGTGTGTGTGTGTGTGTGTGTGTGTGTGTGTATTCTGCTTCAGAGAATTTATCAACAAACTTCCATTTCTTCTTTTCCGTAACGATTTCAAAAGTAATTCTTTTAACACCAGCATAATTAAATACATGTAAATGGCGTTAGGATTTTACATTTTCCCCATTGTAACGCATGTTCCAGCACATGGATGGAAGACATTGTGAAAATATAATATCAATACAAAATGATATATGTATGTGTGTATTTATGAATGCATACACACACGCACACACACATGAAAAGAATATTTATTTATGAATCGGAATAAGCATTAATACATGCATAAGAACAGTGACTCCTGTCACTCAGAGATCAACAAAAATATAAAGAAGCACATTAATAATAAGAGAATGGCGCATTCAGTTCATATTTCTGTCTTTTGTTTTGTCTTCTTTTGTATCCCTTGCTTACTGTTGCTCAATAGTTCACAAAATATGCATATACCCTGAAATACACATCTATGTGTGTATGTATGTATGTATGTATGTATGTATGTATGTATGTATGTATGTATGTATGAATGTATATATATATATATGTATACATATATGTTTCTATATATATATCAGTCCTTTACTTTAAACGTATCTATGTATATATATATATATATATATA
>NC_068990.1:18425843-18429769 GCF_001194135.2 Octopus bimaculoides
TATTATTACAAATGCCACCTCATAAGCAATATGTATTTCGTGTCTGGCATATACACGTGCCTACATTCATACATATGTAGGTATATACATATGAACTTTCAATGACACAAATATATATCACCTATACATCTATCTATCGATTTCTCTCTCTGCCTGTATCATCTATCCTTCCATGCACCTACCTACCTACCTACCTACCTACCTACCTACCTACCTATCTATCTATCTATCTATCTGTCTATCTGTCTATCTATCTATCTATCTATCTATCTATCTATCTATCTATCTATCTATCTATCTATCTATCTATCTGTCTATCTATCGATCTATAAACACGCATACATACATGTGTGTTGTGTACGTATGTATGTGTGTATATATGTGTATATATTGTAAATTAATTCCTTCTATATTTGAAAATATGCGAAAAAAGGATTACCTATAAAAGCAAGATTGTTTTGGTCCTTTCGTGTCTATTAATATTCAAGAACATTTTCCGGTAATCATGTTCTATGCGCACGAATGTTATTTTGAGGCCTGCTGGTGCCTTGCAAACCTTTTGGCAAATGGAACAAATTAAGGACACAGTTTGTTCGAGTGCTTGTGTATCATTTGCGACGTGTTTCTTTGTGTGGTTGGCCTGGCCGGCTTTGCTCCGTGCCATAAAACCACAAACACAGGTAAGGTTTTCATTTAGAGGAGCAACGTTTTGTCAGTGTGCTTTCATGCTTGCACGAAGTTGGTTGCGAGTCGACTTTGCTCATATTTTTGAACTGAGGAGAAGCATGATTGGCGCTAGGTCCTGCGTCCCGATGCTTTGTTTTCCAGGATGAAAAGGGACTAAAAGATTGTCTTTTAGTTTGTCGCTCTTTTTTGTATCTCTCTCTCTCTCTCTCTCTCTCTCTCTCTCTCTCTCTCTCTCTCTCCCTCTATCTATCTATCTAACTTCATATCGCTCTACCTATCTTTACAAATATGTACACATAATCATACACACACACACACAAGTGTATGAGTTGTGCCTTTGTATATGTGTCTGTATACATGTGCGTATGTTTGTCAATATATGCGTGTGTATATAGTATACATGGAATATCTATATTTATAACATCAATAAGAGCCACGCAACAGATCCGAATAGCCCCAATTAATATTTTATTACAACATAATTTTTGGAATCCAATCTTTTCTGAAAAAAAAATACTTATTTTAAAATTCGATAATACAAAGCTACAAACACCAGTGCAAACTTTACCCCATATTTGAGCTATGCTCCGTGACGCATCAAGCACAATTATCTATAGACGTTCATTTCCGAACCCAAATTTTACAAGAAAGCAAATTTATATACAAATAATCGTGGTTCATACGAAAATCTTCAAACATTATACACCTTGATATGACATATATCTTAACTCGATTATTTTCACGCCTGAGTGAACCCTTAATTAATAATGAAATTCATTTATCAAACGAGAATAATTTTCTTTACGATGGTTTTTTTTTTTGCAATCCAAAACCCACAATGCTTTCCTCATATCCTTCTCTGTTCCCCGCTACTTTCACAACTACTTTTCCCGTCTATCTACAGCACCTCCAATTCTCATTCACATTACAACGTCTTCCAAAGAAATAAACTGTCAAAAACTGTATAAAACCAGAAAAACTCTGATGACAGCAAGCAAGCCGCAGTTTCAATGTCATTGTCAGGTTTTTCACTGAAAAAAAAAACAAAAAAAAACTGAAATGTACTCCAGAAAAAAGTACTGAATAATCCTTCCTCTTAATGTTAATTTTCTTTTATATATAACTTCACATATAAACAAGGTTTAGCACGCACACACATACACACACTCACGTACACACAGATATACACACACATACACACTTAGTAATTTATTTATTTGTATCTACGCATATTTATGCATCATACATACACACGTATACATTCATATGCATACATATGCACATACACACAAACACATACGCACATACACACGCATACATATCCTGCTTTATAACTTTTATCGGTTTGAAACAAATATATGACATCATACTGCGGAAGAAGTGCTCTGAAATGAACATATATGAAGAGACAAGGAAAATACTCACCTTCAGAATATTTTTCCTATATCCATACAACACATATAAGTAAATTTTTTCTTGCATTGAGATATGTCTGGACAAATTGACACAGATTTAAAAGCCATACAAAATTTTCTATTGATTTGAGACGTCTAAGATTTAACAATTTAAATGTCTTTTCGTTTTATTTCCTCATCGGTTGTATCACATATAATAATCTCAAGTACATAGTCATACGTACCTTTCAAATAGATTTCACGAATATGATTGTCACCAATACTTTGAAAATAATCAATATATTTATAAAAAGAAACGAAGATAATTCCACTGCAACTGTTTACACTGTCTTTCGAGGTTTGCACAATATCGTATTTTTCATATAGGGTGTAGCGCTTCAACTCAGTTAAAGTTTAATAAGACATATATATATATAAAAATCTAATAACGCGTAAAACATTGAAATTAATTCCAGATAAGTTTACATCGTAAAAAGATACGAATTCACGACTTCGGAATCAGCTAACTGTACTGCTGAAGCGATTACATATTAAGAAATGTCGCGTCTATTGATGCAAAGTTTAAGATTGTACTTAAATACTAAATAGTTATGGTGGAACGTGAATTTAGAAAAGAGACATCAAACGTAGTTCTACCTTGGGGAAAACAGGAAAGACGAATACAACAAAATTATGGAATTATATATACAATCAGATACAGCATGCGATTGAATTCAACATGAAAGATTTGATTGAGACGCAAACAGTGTTTGCGTGTGTGTGCGGCATGAAAACACACGCGCGCGCGCACACACACGCACACAGAGGCAAAGACATATATATTTAAGGAAAGATTTTCTTAAATTAAAAATTATTAGTTCTATAAGAATCTGAAGAAAAGAAACCCGAATGACGCAAATCTTTTTGAAACAGGTTTTCGTATATTGTAAACGCTTTTGCTGTTTACAGCTTTAGAAAAACACGCTAAGCAGTAATCTGCATAGAGGAAGTTGTTTTTAGTGTGTTTGAAAGGCTGTAAAGAGTGAAAGCGTTTACACTATATGATAACAGCTTTCCAAAACATTTGTGTTGTCTTGGAGATTTTAAGATAATTTTAAAGATAATTACAAATTTTAAATTTAAGAAATTCTACCTGCAAATATTGCGTCTATCTCAAGAATTTTTTCTGAAAGCTACCTACCTACCTACCTACCTATCTATCTATCTATCTATCTATCTATCTATCTATCTATCTATCTATCTATCTATCTATCGATCGATCGATCGATCCATCGATCCATCCATCCATCCATCCATCTATCTATCTATCTATCTATCTATCTATCTATCTATCTATCTATCTATCTATCTATCTATCTATCGATCTATCTATCTATCTATCTATCTATCTATCTATCTATCTATCTATCTATTTATCTATCTATCTTTCTACATAATATACATAACACACACACAACACGTACACATATATAGTTCAAATTTACAGGAAACAAAGGCCGAAGACACGTGAGGGAACAACAAGCGGGTGTATTAGTTTTACGCTCGGGAAGCATTGAAAGTCTTTGCCGTTTCGAGCCTATGTTCTTCGACAAAAAAGATTGAGAGGAAAACAATGGAAAGAGAACGAAAGAAAACAAAAACGGAGAGAGAAACAATATGTAGGGATTTAACGGCTCAACATGATGAAATGACCGGAAGAAAGATGCAGAGTGAAAGGGAGATAATAATAATGACCCAACTGAACCTGGGTGCGCAAGTCCGTGTGTGCATGTCAAAATATTGTGTGTGAGTGTATATGTATATATATATATATATATATATATA
>NC_068990.1:18429801-18432467 GCF_001194135.2 Octopus bimaculoides
TATATATAAATACATACATACATACATACATACATACTTAAGCAAAAACTACATATACTTGCGCAGACTTGCGTTCCACGATATTTCTCTCTATTCATTCTGTATCTGTCCCTCTTGATACCCCTCTGTATATCTGTCGGCCGATCGATTTAATCTAATCGTGTCTAGCTTACATATCCCATACTTTCTCTACTGCTTTATCCTAATGACCTCTTAAACTCCTGGATACTTTTCACCGACCTACCCGAATTTTCGCACTTTTGTATTAGACTTATTAACTTTAATTACTCTAATGTAAATATAAACAGGTTTAGTGTTTTAATTACATGGTAACATTAATTACATGTTAATTAATTTGATTAAAATGACATAATTAATATAGCAGATACTAATGAATACAATGTTTAGAATAAACATAATTGATATAGCAGACATTATTTATGAATCTCACTTTTTGTTACTGGGGTCCAACAGTATATTTTGCAATATTTGGTACAGTGTTTATAAAAAGATGTGGTAAATCACTACACTGTACTATTTGGTTTATATTTGCTTTGTTCTCCTTAGAATTTCGTAACTTCGGTAAAATTACTCTGCCAAACATCGACTGATGAAAGGGGGAATAAATAGCACATTTTCCTACACATAGTGTAATGGTACCTCACTTGAAACGGGTTTCATTTCAAAACCCTCTTTAATTCTATCGTCATTCTGTCACTCAGCTATCAACTCTGATTGTTTTCTTCTATTATGAATACAAATACTTTTTTTTGGTATCCCACGAGGAATTTTTTGTGCAACGAAGTCGTTAAAACTCATCTCAAAATCTTACTCTAACTTTTGTAGACGTGAACGTGTTCCTTTTTTTCCATCCGTAAATAATCGTGTACGTGATTTACAAACCGACCAAGAAGCATTTCCACCAAGGTTTTTCTTTTACAAATGATTTTAAGCCTGAATCTATTCACAGCATTCTTTGCGAGTATCACATTAATTTGCTGTTGCAAATTTGGTCTTTTTCGTTCCTACGAATAAAGGCATTGCTTTCGCTCGGTGAACTTCTTGATATACAGGCAAATCTTCAATAGTAATGTCATAATGACTGAGGAAGCTTTCCCTACAAAGCTTTTTGCACAACCAAGAAACCGCGGTGTGGAGAATTAGACTTAAAAGATACTGACTACGTGAGTCATAAAACTGATGGAATAGCTAAGTGTGCAAGGCACGAGATTGGATTTTGTGGACAGTAAAATGTTCTATAGCTGAGCCTCAAGACATTTGCAGGCAAAGTCCTTTTTGATTTTGATATACGACATGAGTGAGTTCCATATATTCTCTCCTACTCCATGAATCAGACAATGTAACTTGTTATAACTGAATGAAACCAAGTTTAAAGCAGCAACTTCTTTAGAGATTTTCATAAAATTATCAGAAAATCCTGATATTAAAACTATTTCTCCATCTGCGTGTACTTATATATATTTAGCTATGGATTGTGAGATCTTATATGAATTAATGAGACATTCATGATGTTTCGATTTACTCATGATTTGTAAGTCTGATGCACTTTTCTTTCAAGAGGAGTTGTAGGAAAGTAATACGATTGATGTAATGCTTTCATTGTTTCATTATATATGATTGTTTTTACAATAATGACACATAAGTCACTGATGATCTGAAAGAAGAATAATAAACTTACGTTGCCAATAGTTAGCATTATACTGATGAATATTGCTTTTAATCAATGGCTTAAATAAATGTAAGATTGATCTTACTATTTGATGCATTTCCCACTTGCTCATAAAAGGAAGTGGTGCACAAAATTTTAAAGCATCAGCTTTCACAAATGACATTAAAACAAAATATTATTTGATAAGCAAATTCCCATGTGCGTACTTTTTTGAACGTTAATTTTCTGCATAAAAAGTACAAGTGAAATTACATGCAATGATAAATATGTGATACATAAAAATTTGTTTGAAACAATAAGTAATTAAAATTTATTTGTGATTTTACGAGGCATTAATTGTATTCAATATAGTAAAAAGTCTATATATAAAAGCATAGAAATTGTTAGAAGCACATAAATATAGAATTTATCAAAATATTAATCTAATTAATAACCAAGTCATAATAAATAAACATAGTGCACGGGAAAATGCATTTACTTTATGCTATCAATTGAAAAAAGTCCGTCGTATATATATATATATATATATATATATATATGATGATGAAATGAAAATGGAGAGTTTTAACATAGGGAAAATCAATTTATTTATATAACGTACGTTTCAATTTCTTATCTTCATTGATATTTTGCAATTTAAAATGTAACAAATCTTTTCAGGGCAAATATTGACAAAGATCCATTCCCATCCTAATGGATGGAGTGTTGCTTACCAATTGAAATAGCAGAGTGTGTTTGTGTGTTTGTTTGTGTCAACGCGCTGACATAAACAAACACACAATCGCATGCTGCAATCTCAGTTGGTAAGCGACTCTCCATCCATTAGGAGGGGAATGGATTCTTATCAATGTTTGCGCTGAAGATTTTTTACATTTTAAGTGCATAATGCAATATTAATTGCAAAACACGAATGAAGGTAAGATGATATGATATGAAATTAACTATTATATATATATATATATATATATATATATAT
>NC_068990.1:18433147-18436125 GCF_001194135.2 Octopus bimaculoides
ATATATATACATATATATATATAGGATTACATACTTAAATATTTATTTTCTTTACGTTTTCAACTATTTCAAATAGAGTTTTAAATTTTATCAACGCAACAAAAAAATTTTAATTACCGTCTTATTTTAAAATCCACTCTTCAAAAATAGATTGATGTTGCTATACAGATGCACATACTGGGACATAGATAGGTGTATAAACTTGCACATGAATTGCAAGACAGATACATCAAGGGTCGTAGATTAGTAGTCTCAGAGGTGTCCCCCTTGTAACAGTAATGTACCGTTAAAAAATATGAAGTGGACTGTAAATAAAAGTACATTACTGACGCACTGCAAGTGTATTAGTGCGTATTATGAAATTCTTAACGTTATATCCGATTAAAGTGCATATGGATATGTGGCGGATGAAACTTTGTAGTGGCTATTTCTCATCAGATTGGTTTCGCATAAAGTTTTTGTGTATTCGAAAAATGAAGTTTAAAATTAATATGAGTAGAATGAGTTGGTTTTCAGCAATTTTTCCTTGTTAGAGTAACCTTGTCAGCTAAAATATACGAAGACGATTATTTTCAAAAATTCAATTACTGTTCCATAGTTTTTGTGTAACTACTTGGCAGTCTATCTGAATGTGTATCACTTAATCTATATCCCAGTATGTACCTATGTTTGTTTATTTATTTGTTAATATTTGTTATATCTATCTCCGTTTTTAGACGGGGCTTGAAAAACTTCTATTTTTTTTTAATTGTTCGAGATATTAGACTGCTGCCATTCTGGGGTTCTACCTCGATGAGTTTGTTCGAAATAAATCGACTTATCACTTATTTCGTCGTGTGATGAAGCGGTGGTACACACACACAAACACACACACACACACACACACACACACACACACACACACACACACACACACACACACACAAACAAGACAGTTTGTCAGTTGTCTTTCGAGAAGGTAATGTTTAAACAAGAGACACTTGTAAAGTAGACAAAAAGATAACCACAAGGGAGATGACGAACGAAGCGCTAGTTCGGAGTCAAGCAGACGTTAATGGTTTACTAAGTGTCCAGTGGTCTACTTTAAAATTCTGACAAAATGTATTTCTTGAAATGCGGATGTACAGAAAATACCTCGGTCCTCAAACTTCTGTATTCGTTGGATGTTCTTAGGTTTTTTGATACAGCTTTTCAAGGGGACACTGAACATTTTAAGACCCGTTAATTTAGGGTCTGTATGTAGAGAGGATTTTCTATTCGATATTGAATGTAATCCCTTCGTCTTTAAGTTTCCAGATTAAAGTAGAGAGGGCTGTTGAATGTCTCTTATCACGGAACCTAAAATTTGAAAGATGGTTGTTATATCTAGATTTAAATTTTCCTTCCTCGATATACGTTTGATATCTCTATGACAATTGTCATAGTTTGCTGAAACCTGTGCTTCAAAATCAACGGAAGATATATCACACTCTTGTCCTAGAGGACATTTAGATTTGTTTCTACATGTGCATCTAGGACAAGTTTAAGACATCCGTTGCTTTTTGATATACGACTTAACATTTGGAGGACAAGAAAGTGTAACTTTTATTGCGTGCTTATTGAAGATTTTATTGTATCTATGGATTCGAGGGAAGTGGATATCCAAGTGCAAGAATCTTTTACCTACATTTGTCCTAACAGTAAGAGAGAAATGGTGGTTGTGGTGAAACTTAAAACTTTCTGAGACATGTACTTAGGACTAGATGAGAAAGGGGGTGAAGTATTGTAAAAGATCTTATCAGTATTCTTGCATTTAGTGTTCACGAAATTAAAATTCTATGTTGTGTTGATTAAATTTAAAATCGCAAACTAATATTGAAAATAGCTGAAATTTAATTGAATATGCATTTAATCGTTTAATAATTATATGTCTGAAAAATCCTTCCTTATACTACTCTGAAACTCGTCATTCTTCTATAAAATACCACAATAACAATATTAACATGTTGTAGAATTTCTTTCATGATGTTGCTTCTATAGTATCTCAGTTGACACATCTGACCTAGACACAGCGGAAAACTACCAATTCCTAATGGACACAGTCGAAAAGTACATTCTTTAAATTTTATTCCTGATAGATTGTGAACTAATATGATTAAAATAAGTATAATACGATAAGACGCATTGTTAATAGGATAAATTAAATAATTAAGAACAGACATTTTTTTAATGTTTTCTTTGTTGCTGATAACAGAGAGTTTGTTTTGCGATAATATTCTGTTCGAATTTTGTTGAATGATCTCCAAGCTGCACTGCTATCGTTTCAGCCAGAGTTCTTTGAGTTGCGTTTATTTATACTTACAAGATAGGGGGATGGAAAAGAGACGGTGAATTCGGAGTTTCGATTTGCACAGCATCATCAGAATCTCTGATGTGGGTGAGCAATCCGACTTTTTTTTGGTTCCAATAAGGATTCACTCACTCACTCACTCACTCACTCACTCACTCACTCAACCACTCACTCAACCACTCACTCAACCACTCACTCACTCAACCACTCACTCAACCACTCACTCACTCAGCCGCTCAGCCACTCACTCACTCACACACTCACTCACTCACTGTCTCTCTCTCTCTCACACACACACATTCACACACACAAACACACGCACGCACACACCTACACACAAGCACACACGCAGCCACATACGCGCACACACACGCACACAAACATACGTACATATATATGTATATTTACTTATGTATATATTTGTATTTATGCATGTATGTATATAGTTCTCAGTAAGTATATACATACCTGGTGATCCGTTCCGGTTAAGCATTCAAATGCACTTGGAACATCTAATGCAGGGCTACAAACAGCCATAGGAATTTATGTTTGTCGTAATTATTGATGTGTGTGTGTGTGTATATATGCACATATATTTATTTTATGTATGTGAATATAATATATATATATATATCTATATATATATATA
>NC_068990.1:18438432-18440188 GCF_001194135.2 Octopus bimaculoides
GATTGGAATAGTGAAATTTCTATTCACTTAACCATGAAACGATTCGAATCCAATTAACTAAAAGCTTGGCTTGTTTACGCTTTTCCCTCCGGTTTTTTGTTCTATGTGTGCCATAAATATCGCCATCCACTTTAGAGAAAATTTGTAGTTTGGAATCAGTAGTTCTTTGACTGCTATTTCTAAATTTTCAGTATGTTGGAGAAGCAACTCAATTGCTAATCCCTGTATATTTATAATGATAAATAGTCTTACCGATAAAGGTTTTTTCATACTGAACTACTTGGCAGAATTGTTAATTATTAATTCTATTATTAATTGACGATTCTCTGCCCTTATTCTTGTATATATATATATATATATATATGTATATTAAATTTCAATAGAAATTCATTTGTAAAAGTTGTCCAAATGAAAGAATTAGTGAATTGACTTTGTCCCTAATGTTTGCTGGAAGAGAGGAACGACATTCTTAACAACATTAGAGCTTCAACTCAAAACGTATAAGCTGAAACTAATTAATGGCTGATACTTTAGCATGGCCCTGTACCATTTCTGTAATTTCAGTATTCCTCTAAGTTTATATGAAATATTATTACTGCAGAGAATTTCCATCATTAAACTTTAATCAAGTTAACATAATTACAAATGGCGTCAGTTACATTAAAGTTGTACAGCTATTGATCATAATATGTCTATGAAAGAATCTAACCTGCTTCAGTGAGCAGTATGAACATGAGTCATAATTGCCTATCTTATCAATGAAACTGAGGAATTGCTAATCAATAATGTTCTTGACGGTTCTGTTTAACGCAAGTGCATGACATTTTAAAGAGTAATTGCAATGAGCTACATCACCTGCTGGCGTTGAATCCATATATCACCGAGTAATGTTTGCAGAAACGAGGGTGGTGAGCTGGCGGAATAGTTAGCACGCCCGGAAAAATGTTTAAAGGCCTTTTGTCCGTCTTTACATTCTGAGTTCAAATTCCACCGATGTCGATTTTGGTTTCATCTTTTCGGACTCCATGCAATAAGCACCAGTTACGTACTGGAGTCGATGTTATCGACTGACCCCTCCTCTCAAAATTGCTGGTCTTGTGGCAAGATATGAAAGCAATGTTTGCAAAAGCGAGGGCTATGAGATGGTGGAATCATTATGGAGTCGGAAAAAATACTTTGCGTTATTTGTTCCGTCTTTACGTTCTGTGTTCAAATCTTCTTGAGGTCACCTCTATCCGTCATCCTTCCAGCAAAGTTGTGATGTGAAAGGCATCGACTACACCAAATTCTCACAAATGTTGGCCTCATTCCCAAATAAAAAAACATAATTTGCATAAAGGTGAATGTTAGAACATCTTAAATTATAACAAAGAATTATCTGTAATCTTTTTGTTAAAACGAACAGTTTAATACGTTCTTGTGTTCACAATAATTTAATAAAAAAGACTAGATTAGTATATAAGCTAGTATAATATCTCTGTGTGTGTGTCTGTAGGTGTGTATATAGATAGATTAATAGATAAATACATACCTAGCACACACATACACACATACACACACATACGCACACACACACACGCACATATATATACTTGGAAATGTATGCGTCCCGTTCAACTAAATGATAAGCCAACAACTGATGAAGGGTCCTTTCTCTGTGTTAACTTGTCCACTTTTCCAGTTGTACCGTTAGTGCCGTCCTGCACGCATATATGCATGTATATATATATATATATATATATATATATATATATAT
>NC_068990.1:18441308-18442740 GCF_001194135.2 Octopus bimaculoides
TATATATATATATATACATATATATAGATATATGTAGATAGATAGATAGATAGATAGATAGATAGATACATAGATAAATAGATCGATAGATACTTCATTTGTCATGTTTCTCAGATAAATTCTTGCCTTCCGAAAATCGATATTAATGTCTATAAGAAACCAAGAAAATTAGGCTGGTGTATTGAGTGTGTCCACCTGCAGTAGATTTTGCTTCTTCACTCTTGGCACTGGTCATTAACCTAGCTTTACCAACTATTACAGATTAACGATCTATACTAATAACTTGTACATACTCAAATATCTCTGTATTTTTAAGATGCAATTAACTTGTTTTTGCTGTGTTAAACGCAGCTAATGTTATGTAGATTTATAATGGATCGAATGCCACCAGATACACGGACATACCTCACCAAAGACAATAATCACAACATGAGCTCACATCTGATAAACAGTAGAGCGAAGCGAAAATGTGAGGCGGTTGTGAGTTGAATTTCAAAACAAAAAAATTAGGTTTTGAAGTCCAAACGGAAACCCTTACACCAATTCCCTTCCGACCTCTCGGACTGCGCAAGAGACTAGACCAGTGGAGGAAAGTCGATGACGTATACCCCATAGGGAGCGATGGGATTAAGTCGCTCAAGTCTTTATAAAAAATATGTAGAGTGGTGATCGAACGCAATCGAACTAAAGAAAATAATGTTAGTTGTTCATTCTAGCTCTCAGGATTATGCCCTACTTCGGCAAAACATTTAGAAAGATTGGTTTGTGACACAATATTTCGGCTATTTACCACTCAAGGTTAGATGTACTCCATGATATGTATGCTTACATCTAACTCAGAAACCGTTACGTTTTACGACAGTAAGTGGATTGAAACTAATAAGAGATTAACTTGAGACGGTATCAAATGGGAAACATATTGTGTTTCGGAAGAAAAATAACAAAATATAACTATAGTAATGCATTCTGTAATGAAATATTCAACAACAGTACAGAAACTAAATGCCCTTGAGTCTTTTACAATACGATTTATAAATATTGTTATATTTCGAGATGGCCATTTTTCCCTTTTCTTTTTTTACGAAACAAACACACGCATTATATATTCGCTCTTCACTCGTTTATTACTCTTCTTATTTTATCGTATGTCTATTGTCTGGAAATCTTTCGTCATGCATCTGTGTCGAACATATAGTGCGTGTGTTTATTTGGCAAGAAAAAAAAAGAAAAGGAAAAATGATGATCCCGAAATATAATATGTTTCAATAGACTCTTTCACATCAGGAATCTTGCTTGATGAATTCATAAACGGTTTATAGATATTTGTGCAGAAATATATATATATCCCTCGCCATACCGCGGTTCACATATCGCGGTTCATCTATCGTAGTTTATTATTTTAGCTTACGCCGATTCCTCCGTGGTGTTGTTT
>NC_068990.1:18442911-18449987 GCF_001194135.2 Octopus bimaculoides
TATATATATATATATATATATATCAGCAGCTTTTTCTGAGGAATGAATTATTACGTATTACGTGCTCTTGTGTCCTCATCGTTGTTGGAGTCGGAACTTTTCGGGCGTTGGATCATGCAATTTTTTTACGCATCTGCGTATCATGTAACTATTAGGAAAATCTGACAAATTTATGAAATTGAAGAGTGTTGTTTGATCATCCCTATTCTGTTATCCATACCAAAGATATTTGCTTTGATGTATCTTCCTATTTGTGCTATCTCATGTTTCTTCCGCTTGAAGTGGAACATAAATTATTTCACTGACTCAAGGATTAAACGCACGAACAATAACAACATTTAATACTGGGAAATTAATCACTTTTATCCAATTGTCCCGTAGGGCAATTAGGTAATGGAAATTCGGAGATTTAACCTACCTTTATTTATTTCCATGCTTTTACATAGTCGGAGTTTTAATGTTCGTTCGTTATTAATTAAAGAATGCCATGTGGTGATAATCCCTACGTTAGGTGTAGTGAAGAGGTTAACAAAGACAAGAATATGTGCTGACAGTTTCGCTTGCGTTCCTTATCTATTACTTTGACACTCTTCCACGAGAATCGTTGACTTACCTTTTCTTCCACAAATGATATAGACAACGTTGCGCGAGTAATGAATTCCTATGCATTTCGTAGGAAAAGGATTCTATTTGAAATTCTGAGGATGTTACTAACTACGACAAAAACTAGACTGGAGAAGAGATACAATTATCGAAAAATAGGAACAATTATCGAAAAATAGGAACTATTGCAAACGAATATATCAGTGTATACTACTACTACTACTACTACTACTACTACTACTACTACTACTACTACTGTTGCTGCTGCTGATGATGATTATGATGATGTTGGTTTCATAATTTGTTGCAAGCTCAGCAATTTCGATGGGAACGGGGTTAGTCAGTTGTATCCACCATAGTGTTCAACTGGTATTCGATCTTTTATAGTCTGAACTCAAACCCTCGGTGCAATTTGAATCCAGAACATAAAGAGGTTAAATAAAATGCCGCTAAACATTGTGGCGAACGCTTGAGTGATTTTGCAAGCGCACCACAATTCAATAATAATCATAATAATAATAATAATGATTATGATATTTTTTTTTAGGCACAAGGCCGGAAATTTAGGAAGAGCTAACCGGTTACATAGACACCATTTCTTATCCAGAGGAAAGGCAGTGTCAACTTTACCAGAATTTGAGCTTAGGGCGTAAATAGTCGGTAGAAATACCCCTAAGCATGTTGTCCTACGAGCTAACGATACTGCCAGCTCGCATCTTTTAGAAATAATGTTAATAATGATAATTTAAAATTTTGGCCCAGGGCCAAGAGTTTTTCAAGGCGATAGGTGACTACATCTATTGCTGTACTTGAGTGGTACTTATTTTATTGATTCTTAAAGGATGAAAGGGCAAAATTGACATCGGCAGAATTTGAGCTCAGAGCATAAGACATGAAATGCCGTTAAGCGTTTGCAACGGCGTGTAAACAGTTCTGCCAGCTCACTGCTTTAATGGTTTCAAAGTTTGGCGCAAGAAATTGATGACAGTTAACAAGGAGCTGCACCCAAAGCGCGATATTAATAGACTGTATATGCCTAGAAACAAAGGAAGAAGAAGACACATGGGGTGCAAGATCTGTATTGCCAACGAGAAGGAAGTGGGTGTGGTACATCAAACAGCAGAGAGTTTCAAATTTTAGCTCAGAGTCAACAGTTTTTGGGAGGAGGGGTTAATCTATTACATCTACCCCAGTACCTGACTGGTATTTATTTTATCGACAACAAAAGAATGAAAGGCAAAGTCGACCTCGACTGAATTTTAACTCAGAGTGTAATGGGAGACGAAATGCCACCAAGCGTTTTTCCTGGCGTACTAACGGTTCTGCTTGTTTGCCACCTTAATAAGAACGATAATAATAATGGCTTGTCATTTAAACATAAGCTCCGAAATTTTCAGGAGGGGAACCCAGTTACTGACTGATATTGTATTTCGCCGTCTTGTGTATTTAATGGAGAGCAGTTTTACTCTTCATCACGCGTGGGATGATGTCAAACGAATTTGACCTTTCCAATACTTTAACGCAAATATAAAAGAGTTTCGTCCAGAGCTCAGGTGATTGTGCCAGTTAGTCGCCGTAATACGAATGGTAATGATAATTTTATTAATATTTCAGATACAAACATACACACGTACAAAGGCGTACCCTAACATACGGGCACATATGTTAATGGATATATGATTACATGCTGATATAAATCGTGTTATTCCGGTCTATATTTAAAAGTAGAGCTGTAAATATAGTCAAGTAGATTTCTTGGTTATGATATCATGGCGAATTTGAAAGCTTCGAGATGAGTCAGCTATAAATCGAACAGATAAATAAATACATGTATTATTTACACAAGAATATCTATGAATATCGCTATCAATTTGTCTATCTCTCATTCTCAGATTTCCTTTATATAGCTGTATTGTTATACACGTACATACACATACATATATGAACTCACAGAAACACATACAGATATATATATATATATATATATATATATATATATATATATATATACACAGAAAGGAACACAGAAAGAAACAAGGAGACGTACTTTATTTATGGGTAAGCAAGGCTGCTAATTTATATTTTTAACGCGTATATGTAATATCGGACGTCGAAAAATAAAGATTTTCTGCGAAGTAACTTTTTCGTTTAGATAATGTGTTAATAAGCACATCGAGGTTGGTTGTGAATTACGTCATAGAATTGTAGGAAGCCTGTCTCTGCCTTGTTATGCTTTATCAGTAATAGACACTGAACGTTGTTCATAGCCCATGAAAAACTGGTGGCTTAGCCACGCATTCGCACACACAACAATGGACAAAAACATGCGTATGGACGCGCATGCACAACCTCTCATACATACGCTTACGTACACACGCAAGTAAACACACACACACACACACACACACACACACACACACACACACACACACACACACACACACACACACACACACACACACACACACACATTCATACGCACAACACTACACATATTCATGCGCTTCCTCCACATAGCCATAATACATTTATGACAAAAGTAATATAAAGATCCAAATTAGGTTTCCTTTATTTAATACACTCTACTGTAGTGTTAGTTGATATTGATTCTTACACCTACGTGTTTCTGAAATATAAACGGTAAATACTCATAGATTTAATCTGCCTCTGTCATAATGAAGTTGAATCTCTTTCGAGTGGGATTTATTTTTAAAAACATTTTTTTGAAATTTTTATCTCAGAAGATAAAAAAACGATTTTCTCGCCAACGCTTTTTGTATGATAAGAATGGTATACACGCACACACACGCGCACCCCGCCACACACACTCACGTTCACGCTCGCTCTCTGTTCCCACCCCGCCACGTCTCTCTCACATAAACGTACATGCTCGCGCGCACATACAGTCACAAACACAGACGAGAACATACAACCATAAAATATATCTATCTACTTGTGTGTTCAGGAAGTAGGATACCCTTCACGTAGGTTATTTCTTAACATGAATAAGTGGTGCTTTTTGTCTAGCTATTTTATTGCTATATGTTCTAGCTTTTTTGAAATTTATTTTTCATATTACATTTGCCCAATTCATCTACCACACACACACATACGCACGGACACATACATACACACACATACATACAGATCTGTATGTATATATGTCTTTGTATGTCTTTTTGTTTGCCTGTAGCAAGTTAGACACACATTTATATGTTACTAGTTGTTGCGTTGTTTTCTATGTTGAATTCTTCCCATGTGTAATGTCGTACAGTCACCTTTTAGCGTAGCGTAAAAATATGGCTTCTTACATCCATATACTACATGCAAAATTTCAAAACTTGTGAGTCCTTCTACGTCGTGATATTGTCTGTTTATCCTCAGCACTGTGCTATATAAGGTATTATATCGTATTTTAGTTTTACGATATTCACAATATAACCGCGATATAAATATCAGTTGTGTTGAAAACCCGTTTTCATGAATGTTTATGCCAGTAACATCGTATTATTGTATTTAAAAACACCAGTACTAACTTTACAAGATATACTTTTCATGGTATAATATTTTCGGATATTTTATCTGCATTCTTTGAAGATCTATGCACTGAGAATTGCGATAATAATGGTACTTAGTCTTAATGTCATAGTTTCAATTGCTTTTGGTATCGTCATATTTCCAGAAATGCCGTGTAATTATGTGGAGATTTTGTACATACAACCTGCTTGGTTGTATTATTTAGTGAAATAGACATAAAGAGTGCAGTCATCTTGCCATGGAGAGGAGGAAGAAATAACGTTACGGATGGAGTTTTTCTTCAGAGAAAAGTGGAAAGGGGTGGAATTAAAGAGACACAGTAAAGTTTAATATCCTCTACATTATAAAATCTGGCTTATTAATTTCATTCCTGTCAACTTTTACTGGAAGATCTCTGTTCAAAACTTTGGATTTTCTAGTTCCCGCTGCCAGCTAATTGTACCATTTTGTCGATTTTACTAATGAGTACAAGTTTTGCCGATGCATCCCAACACCAGTCTCTTTAGATTCTGTTTAGTGGTATTGATGTGCGTATTCTGAAAACCCTTTTTCTCAGAGCTCAGTAATTTTTCTTTCTCTCGCAGTGAAAAGCTTTTTTGATACGTTTGATATCCTCCATATGTGGAAAAAATTAATGTATCTGTGACGTAAGTGTTGACCCGAACTCAAGCTTCGGAAACCTGTTTGTATTTTATAACGTATTCAGAATTTCCAGTGTATAGTTTTCCTATTTAAGAGGTTAAAATCACAGACATTGGCTGCTCCCATTCGACACCGAGCGGTCGCCTTGAGTGTTGGTCCTTGGCTCAAAAAGAAATATTCCCTTGTATAGCTAGATCAGTATTTATTTAAAAATTTTGGCTATGTTCTATTGATTATCCAGCACGGACATATTTAATAATAATCGAATCATCAAGAGAATAGACTTTTAATTACAAATTCACATTGTGCAATTTAAAAAGAGAATAATATCATTATTCACTATGCTGTATCGCTAGCAGCATTTACGTTGGAAGTAATTAATCACAAAACTGCTCACTGTTTTTAGTATTGCCATACGGTTATGATGAAATTTATAACATTAATGATTGAAAAAACTGCAACAACAACAGCAAAACAAGTTAGTAATTATCGCAGACTATTTTGCCAAGAAAAAGAAATACTTAGACAAACCACAAGACAATTACGTTCAAGTGATTGTTTCTAAATAAATCTAAAGTTTCCCAAACTCTATGTATAAAGTTTTTAGAAACAATAACGAGATATCGAATGTTAACGTTTTCAAATATGTCCTTCTTTTAATTTCTTTCCATGATTTTCAGAAACTTCTCAAAAACCTGTCGATTTGTTGTCTTTTATCCGATCAAAATAGTACGCTGTGTCCATATTGTGCCCTGTGTTCTTTACGTATAGGTTTTGTGGTCGTGTAGCCCAGAGTCCGTTCTGAGTGAGAAGACCCTTCACATATAAGTCTTCCGTGATACAAATAGGGGCAACCAAGAGTTCAGTTAATCTGTATATCACCGAATCTTTCTTAGAAGACGGTGACTACAGTTTGTAAATGCAATCTGGTATAAGGTGAAGTAACTAAGAAGAAAGTTCCTTCGAAAAATGGTAGGAATGTGGTAATACTAAACGTACGAAAAGAAAACAAAAACAAATATAAAGAAAACCTAGCTATGTGATACTAATACTAATCTGCTAATGTTTTATCCAGATTCAGTTTCATGCATCCAATATTTTTTGCCACACACTAAACCCTAGTCAACTGTGCCTCAGCACGCCATTGATATTTTGAACCGCAATAATTGGAGATTACAGAATGTTTTCATTTTGAGTATGGGAAAACAAAATGGAAATATTAGATGACACCGAGTTTTATAAATTGAATTCTTCAGCTGTACATTGCATTGAAGTAGTGTTTTACTATTAATTAAATAAGGCATCAAAGAGAGTTATTAAATAACTGTCAGTATTAGCTGTCTTATTATGAGGGCAACAGGTTAAATTTTTGTTAATCTCTACAACAGTAGAATCTAATAAATGTGGCGTTTAAAATCATTGTTGAATGATTAATAAACGTAGAAATATTTGTACAAATGCATTCACGTTTATTAATTTTGAATTAATTAAACTATACATGCTTTATTGAAGTTTCTATAAATTGGAAAAGTAATTACTGTTTTCAATTTTGTTACGTTAGTATAATGTGTCTTGAGCGTATCTACAGCTGAATATCCCGGCTGTTTAAAGTCTGAGTTCAAATCCTGTTGTTGTCATCATCGCCTTATATGCCCCTGGAGACTGTTCTGTCTCTATCACCCTCACTCTATCAACAATGAATTAATCTGTCATAATACTGATTCTGTGAGCCAAATCTCCGTCAAGATATGCTAAAGTATATCTGACAAATATGTAATATCTAATACAAGTATGGTATAACCATGGCTAGCATCTTCTTAATCATAAGTCTGCTTTAAAATGGCTGATCTGTGGTTTTCCTACTATAATGATATATGTGTGCAACAATCACGAGGTTCCCAGTGTAATGGAGTCGCACTGTAACATCTCCGTCAATCCACAGCCCTAGATTATAACTATATTTTAATCAACTCCAGTGGCAAATGCGATCTCAGTGGATCTTAACTCATAAGGTGACAAAACAAGGAATGAAAATACATGTAGCAAAAAAATGAATGGAAATGAGATACTGTAAGATAATTTTGAATTCGCTCGAAGACACATACAAATTGTCGCATAGCAGGCCGTTTGACACAAACCTAATCTTAAAGTCATTACATACGTTGTTCTCTTTCCATACAGCATCTTACACAAAACACTTTAAATACATATATACACGTATGTGTACACGTATGAGTGTGTACGCATGCATGCATATATATATATATATATATATATATATATATATATATATA
>NC_068990.1:18449997-18454773 GCF_001194135.2 Octopus bimaculoides
TGCATATATATATATATATATATATATATATGTGTGTGTGTGTGTGTGTGTGTGTGTGTGTGTGTGTGTGTGTGTGTGTGTGTGCGCGTGCGTGTGTGTGCGTGCGCGCGTGCGTGCGTGCGAGTGCACGTTAGTGTGACTGATGAATGGACGTTTATCATATTGTAATTACTAACTATATATGTAAGAAAAACAAACATTTTAATTTGAAAATTACTTCAAATTAAAAACTTACAAAGCTTTGTTAAATATTCCTCAACAAGTGTTTAACTTTTAGATACAGTTGATCACACCAAGTATTTAATGACGTCATTTTATTACTTTGACATCCGTTTTTCCATGACCATTTTAATTTAAAGCATATGCCAATCCTAGATCCTGTTCATGATAACAAAGAATCGTGCCCATACAACGCCGAAGTATAGATCAAGACAGATTTTCAATTATTTCGTTTCCATTATCACCTTCGTCGGAACAATTTACTGCCTCTTATTTTTGGGGGTTAACAACCCTGTCGCTTATCTCTTGCTCTAGAAGCTTTTGAGCTTATTCAATGCTGTTCTTAACTGCAATGCAATCAGCGATATTTTTATTCTCGAGACAAGGTAATGACTTTTTTACGGATGTTGTTTCCAATGCAAGCACTATTTCTTTTGTGATTATCTAACATTAAATCCATCAAAATTTTCTTCATCATTACCATTAGAAAGAAAATCGTCGAGTAGGATAATAGGCCAAAATCTCCTCCATACTGTGAACAGACTGACAGATTGAGCCGAAACCCATGCATTACAAGTTGCAAAAATCGTATTCGTAATTGTTAAGTCAGCTAGAAAAAATATTTCTGTTCATGAATTGTTTTTATATTGATATTTGAAATTTCAATTATTTCCCAAATAAATTAGTTGCATGAGAGATGAGCTGTTAAGGTCTAAAATAAAATCACGAATAATTATTCCCGTAATCTAAAACTGTCTTAAAAGTCATAGAAAGACATTCGGCAGTTATAAAAATCACATTTTGTAGTGTATAATGCTAATCTATACTGCGTAAAATGTGATAATTTCGTGAATGAACCCATTTGAAAAAGCTATTTAACCATACACAATTTTCTTTTGGGCATATAAAAGCCACAGGTATTTGCTTCATTAGAACTTACGAATATATTCCATGGTAAACATTTTGAATAAAAACGTCTGTCGTCAGTGTTGTAAATTTTATTATAAGTATGATTATCTCCCTAGGCCAGTTCACCAAATATCAACTCTTTGAGTCTGATCGTTGATTTTAGCCCGAATTTTCCATTCTTGTATCACGATTGCAATCGCAAAATCTATTTTCTTTTTAAATTCATTGACTTCCGCTAAAATCACATGATACCCAGATATTGCATCTCACTCCAACTGTTTCACTGGATATCATTCTGGTGGTATTTTATTTGAAGGTTGAATTTTGCTTCAAGCAGAAGATTTATTATTTTTATTGATAGGGTGAGACCATGCCGTAATATCTGAATAATCCATTTGTAGTTTAGTGGTTCGGCTCCTGGATTTCAGAATCTCGGCAGAAAAAACGGTGGTGACCCCATAGATAGCAACAGCGAGCGGGCTAAAACAACTAAATGAATTATATATAAAAACGGTGATGTAGTGTTATTACTATTGACTTTTATTAGATACTTTGTATATTTCTAGGTAAATATATTGTTGTTGGCACTCCGTCGCTTACAACGTCGAGGGTTCCAGTTGATCCGATCAACGGAACAGCCTGCTCGTGAAATTAACGTGCAAGTGGCTGAGCACACCACAGACACGTGTACCCTTAACGTAATTCTCGGGGATATTCAGCGTGACAGAGTGTGACAAGGCTGACCCTTTGAATTACAGGCACAACAGAAACAGGAAGTAAGAGTGAGAGAAAGTTGTGGTGGAAGAGTACAGGAGGGTTCGCCACCATCCCCTGCCGGAGCCTCGTTGAGCTTTTAGGTGTTTTCGCTCAATAAACACTCACAACGTCCGGTTTGGGAATCGAAACCTCGATCCTATGACCGCGAGTCCGCTGCCCTAACAACTGGGCCATTGCGCCTCCACTATATAAATATATGATAAATAAAACCTCAAAGTGCGATGTGCAGATGCATGTAATGCTGAAGGGTTCTACCTGATTGATTTGGAAATTCGTTTTCCCAAATTATTTAAATATATATATATTTAAGGTTTTTAACATTACAACTTATGTCTCTTTACAATTTAACATTTTTTTAATTACAGATGTCTGAAGGATGTCCCCTGGGTGGCGACCAATGCGAACAGTTGGTCGGCTCATAACAAGTTCTACCTGGGGTTGATGGCACACTGCCTAGAGCCCAAGACCCACACGAGACAACACGCCATCCTGGCCTGCTCTCGGCTCAGAGGACATCACACCTTTGATGTTCTCGCTCAGGCCATAGTGGACACCAATTACAAGTTCCATCTGCAAGACAAGGTAACCAGGACCACGACGGACAACGGTAAAAGCTTTGTTAAGGCATTTATGCAGTTTGGTACAGAAGTTGAACTCTTGCCAGGTATTCCTGAGGTTGCTGCCGATCCGAACGTGGAGGGCATCGAGGATGTGGATCCCGAATCTGGGGATGAGGACGAAGTTGATGCTATCCTTGACGAGTCAAGCGGTCTGGGTCTAAACCTGCCAATGCACATGAAGTGCGCAGCCCACATCTTAAACTGTGTAGCCAGCATGGATGCCGACAAAGCTCTTGACAACGCTGCGTTTAAGTCGGCCGACAGGAAGGCCACGTCAAAGGCACACCAGCTTTGGAATCTGCAGAGCCGCAGCACCGTGGCGGCAGACAGCATTCCGGACGCGCTGAAGAGGTGGCTGGTGGTCCCCAACAGTACCAGATAGAACTTTACCCATAACTCTGTTGTTATCCTCAACAACTTGCTGGAGAAAAAATTCGGGAGCTGCCGACAGGTTGTTGACACAGCTAACGCTGCAGACTTTCACTGATTCTGATGTCGGCTTCTTGACAGAGTACGCCTAGGTGATGTCTAATGTTGCCAAGGGCATGGATAAAATCCAGCGGGAGGACCAGGTCTATCAACTGTAGCGACTGCCCTCATGAAGTTGAAGGAGGTTGAGTTCAGACATCACCTGTACTGCAGTCCTCTGATAGACGCGATACAGGCAGGCATCACGAAATGTTTTGGGCTCCTAGAAGACCTAAAGTGCCAGCTAGCAGCTGCCTTCCACCCCTGTTCTGGCCAGAGCAGTGTAATTATAGCCAGGTTAGCAGAGTAACGAACGCCATGCAGACCGTCGTAGAGAGAGCCCTAATGAAGACCAATGAGAAGGGCAGTAGCACCACCAGCAATAAGGTTGAGGGAGATGATTTCTTCAGCAACATCACTCCATTACGGGAGAGTAGGAGACACAGGTCACTGAAATCCAAGGCGCAGATCTTGGTGAAGTTTTGGCTGAAGGCCGTCGCGAAAGTGATCCTAACTGAAGTCGCCGTTTTGGGTAAACAGGTCTTAATCGACCTGTTCTACAAGTATAACATTGCCATGCCATCCAGCGCTGCAGTTAAGAGCCAATTCTCTATAGGCAAAGATATATTGGGGGCCAAGAGAGCCACCCTGTCAGATGGTAACTTTGAGAGGTTGATGTTTATGAAGGGTAACCAGCATCAGGTCAAGGTGGTGGAGAAGGCCGAGCCAGAGTAGTACACCTTGATCATCATCTGATTTTGACATAATACATATGCCTACTATACCTTTGTGATTCATTAAATACTTTTTGTACAGTAAATAAAGTGTATATTGATTGAAAAATTAATGTTTAATACTATTTGTTAATTTCATTATTTGCGTACACCTTGATCCTCATCTGATCTTGCCACACGATCCCTTTTTCGAAAGCTCTATATCTAAGCTACAACATGGAAATTTCAGTTCTCTACGTTCATTATTAAGGAGTTCTAGAATCAAAAGACCAAACCGAAACTAAATTCATATGATAAAAGTTAGCGGTTATCAGTTAGCGTTAGCATCGGCTAATTTTATATATATATATATATATATATATATATATATATATATATATATATATATATATATATATATATATATAAACATACCTATTCATATTTGTTTGTAAGATATATTATGAGAAAATATATATTTTTCTAGCTTTGGAAGGTGATTTCGCCCATAGAAACAAGAAACAACCGATGCGATAGAATTTTACTTATTTTGTTCAATATCGCTCAGCAGTTGAACTAATTAATTAACCAGTTGCTTGATCAATCAAGGTTTTGATGAATAATTCTGTTTCCTCGTCGGCGTCTTTTAATCCGTGTTTTCAAAACTGTGGATAACGTCCTTTCATCTGCTTCAACTCTGTCATAAACGAAATTCTGCATGTGCATGTGTGTGCGTGTGTGTGTTGTATTAACAGGTGATCTTGTGATGTGTTTATATCTCATGTGTGTGCGTTTTTGTGTGCTTGTGTGCGCGCGCGACCAGTTGTATATCGTCTATAAATAAGTATGGTTGTTTTTCCTTTCAACTTTCACCGATTCAATACTTCTGAACCTTTCACATTGTTTTGCACGGGAATATTTTATCTATGCATATAAATTCATTAATACACGGACACAGATATACAGACATACGTTTGTATGCACATGTATGTGTGCATGTATGTATGTGTGTACGGATGGATGTGTGTATATACATATACATGTATATATATATATATATATATATATAT
>NC_068990.1:18455425-18457011 GCF_001194135.2 Octopus bimaculoides
TATATATATATAATTTATAAAAGCAGCAAAAATATCGCAAAGAAAATATTTCTTTAGTGTTGCATCAATAATTTGACACCATCATTTTGAAGTAGAATATTCTCCTCTCGAGATACCCCAACCAGTCTGTCCCTTTGTTGCGGAAACAGAATCATGTCTACATCTCGTGCATATTCAGGCATCTTTCTCAGTCGCTTTGCCCTGGTTTCATTTTAATCAGTTGCCCGTCTTTCTCTCTACCCTTGTGCTTTTGCAGCCAAATTTTCTTTTTCAGTCTCATATGATATATAAATGAAAGCTCTTTAAAAACTATCTTGTTTAGCGTGCTAGAAATAGCAGCGATCAAATAGTTATTATTGTAAGGTTTAAAGCGTTCCAAGTAGCCATACCAACAAAATCACTTCTTCCAAAAAAGAAAAAAGAAATTACCGTTATATTAAAGAATTTTAATTTTATCAAAAATATTCATTTAACAAACTCCGGAAACTAGAAATATTCTTGAAATTGTGTCTGGTATCAAAGTTATATAGCTATTATTAAATTATCCTTAATGAAAATAGAGGCGAGGGAGAATGAGACTGTTGCAAAGAAAAGCGTAAAATGATGCCTGCAACAAATTAACTGTTTTTATTATTAAACATTAAAATCTACTCCGCAGTAAATGCAATGAATATTTAAATTCATGAAGAATTGAACGCATTGGATGCAATGCATATTTAAACTTGCAAGAATGTGGAGTTAAACAAATTAAATGAACTTCAGAAGTCGAAATTATAGGCCTTGATATTCCCCTTTCGATTATACCTGTAAAACGGCTTGCGTTGGGTGAACTATGGTGTATACTTTATAGTCTCTCAGCATTTGTATATAGGCATGTTTTTTCTGATTTCTTATTGAGCATTCTATTAGTAAATTAAGTTTGAAGCTCCCGGTATAGTGAAGTAGGTGTAGACTAAATAATTTGAAGAGTTTCATAAAAGCGTTTTTGTAATGACTGGCCTTTTGTAATTACAGACATGGGAACCAGTGATGGATAAACTATAATTTTTCGTTGATGGGTTGTCTAATTTCACTTCGATACTTTGTTGAAGGGATAGCTACCCACCCATTTTATTACTGGGCACATCTTTCATGTTTTCCGAAATAATATTAGCTGATTTATTTCGCCGTACTGATTATATTATCTCTTTATTGTCTTTTCTTAAATATAGGCATGCATTTTCTTATATATACAAATGTGTGTTTGTGCGTGTACGTGTGTGTATGAGTTTCTATCTATCTATGTATCTATCTATGTATCTATCTATCTATCTATCTATCTATCTATCTATCTATCTATCTATCTATCTATCTATCTATCTATCTATCTATTAACATGTAACATTATTGCCGGAGGTTACCGTGGTTTTTCTTTCCACGGATAAACCTCCCCATTTATTGGGAACTTTTTGTATATATTTATCTTTCTTGTACATACCCCAAACGTCCTCGATTCCTTTTGATCGTTGTCCGTACTTTTGTTTTTATTTTCTCTATCTATCTATCTATCTATCTATCTATCTATCTATCTATCTATCTATCTATCT
>NC_068990.1:18457688-18473618 GCF_001194135.2 Octopus bimaculoides
TATATATATATATATATATATATATATATATATATATATATATGTATGTATGTATGTATATATGAACACATATATATTTGTTTGCACATGGATATATGTGTATCACATCCAAGTAGCCTAGAGTATCCAATATATCGGAAAAAAAGTAAGGAAAATTTAGAAAATAGCTTATGATTGGCTACGATTCGATGACGTTTCTGGAGTGCTGTAATAAGATGATAAGATGAATGCAACAGAAATCTCTTTGCATAGATATTTGCAAGGTTTAATTTATAGTTGTAAAATAGCGTGTCACTTTGCAAATGAGATACAGCAGAGGATTCTCTCGGGAAAAAGTTTCTAATAAAAATTGCAAATGATAGATA
The DNA here is from genome assembly GCF_001194135.2 of Octopus bimaculoides. Classification (NCBI taxonomy): domain Eukaryota; kingdom Metazoa; phylum Mollusca; class Cephalopoda; order Octopoda; family Octopodidae; genus Octopus; species Octopus bimaculoides. The sequence continues at coordinate 18,458,054 of NC_068990.1, forward strand.
GAATTCGTTTGGCATCGCATTCACACTAGTAACAATGGAGCTTGCCTGATTTTAATGAAAATCTGGATATTACATGTTTGTCGTGTGGAAATATATGTATAAATGTATGTATGTATGTATGTATGTATGTATGTATGTATGTATGTATGTATGTACGTACGTATGTATGTATGTATGTATGTATGTGTGTGTATGCATGTATTCACACAGATATGTTTCTGTGTGTGGGGGTGTATATAGAAATGTATGTAGGTGTGTGAATCTGCACGTGCATGTGTATATTCAGTCTACATATATGGCCTATGATGGTACTCAAGCACACACTTGTACATACATATGGATATATATATATAATATACACATGCACACACACACATATTCATATGTGTATGACTAACTCTCATACAAATCCACAGGCCCACATTTACCTATGTGAATGCGTTCGACTATGGCTGTGGACGTAGGCGTGTGTGAACGGATAAATTTTCATACATACATAAACACTTACACACCATATATATATATATATATATATATATATATATATATATGACAAGGTAAAAATAATGGTCATTATATATTTTCCCTTTAAATATATATATACATACATATATATATATACACACACACATGTAAGTGTGTGTGTGTGTATGTATGTATATATAGGGGTATATGTGTATGTGCATTTGTCATAATGGTTTCATATACAATTGTTTGCTCAATATTACTACTTGTTCTGTATTAATTCGTTTAATTATTGCTGTATGAAGCTGTAAACTGCACCAGCATCGATTCTTCAGAATTATTTCTTCAATAGCTACTTGTCATGAATAATATCATATCATATCGTATCATGTGCATTCATAGTATTATATATACTGAGAAGGCGGTGAACAGGCAGAAGTTTTAGCAGGCTGGGTAAAATGTAGAGCAGCATTTCGATCGTCCTTTATATTCTTATTTCAAATGCCAACGAGATCCTCTTTGCCATTCATCATTTTGTGTTCGAAAAAATAAGTGTTTATATATACACACACATATATATGTATGGTTTTTGCTTCTTTTTCTTCAAAATGTAACCTCAAGTGGATGGTTGGCGATTTTTTCCCTCCGTCTTCCTTTTCTCTTGGACCTTCCTCCGTCTCCTGTTTCTGACGAAGAGCTTCTTTCCTTCCCTGAGCCTCTGCTAATACTTTGCATTTACCATGTCCTCCCGTTGTTGTTTATTCTTTTGTTTGCTCTTCATTTTTTTTTGTGTGGGGGAGATTTACTATGTATGTATGTAATTGAAGGTACTTGGTTAGTGGTAAATATATTCGCCTCACGATCAGAAAGTCTTGAGTTCGATTGCCGTGGGAGCGCGTTGTGTCCTTCATAAAGCCATTTTGTTTCACGTTGATCCACTCTCAGCTGGTAAAAACGAGTTGTACCTGTAATTCAAAGGGCCAGCTTGTCACATTGTGTGTCACGCTGAATCTCCCCATAGAATTCGATCATTTGACTAAATTTGCACAATTGCTTCTTTCAAAAAGATGTCCTCTCTCTCTAATCTTAGAGATTATGCATGTGTGATACATATTGATTTCCTGCCAATTAAACACATGCACCGAGATTAATAATACGAGGGCTCGATCCTTATTCCGGCATTTTCTACTACAAATTCATATTGTTTGTCAATATATTTTTAGACGAAAATTAGTTGTCTGTTTATCACAAACATGCAGTGACTCATAAACACACACACACACACACACACACAGACACACACAGACACAGACACACACACACACATACACACACACACCCGGTGCGTGTCGTTGAATTTAGTTTCATGCTCAGTACGGAAAGATTTGGACATAGCCAACTACAACGGACTGGGCTGTAGTTGTTGAGATCGAAAACTAGATGACATGTGTTGTGTGACGTCAACAACGTCCCTGTCATCCCGAAAAGAGACAATAGAAAGACATACTCTGTGTGCGAGTTTGAATTTCGTATTTCCATCCGTTCGTTACTGGAGTGAGGTGTTTTGTGTTGTGGTATATAATCCCACTGCCGGTAGAGAATAGCAAGACAGAGTAAATTTCAACTGAGTATATCGAATCTTTACCTCGAAAAAACAAAAGCAGTATCCAATCAAGTGCGCGAGCACATACACACATAAGCATTTCAATCATTTACGAAGCAATAGACGCCTCAATACTTATTTCTATATTATTATGCTTTTTCATAAATATCTAATATATACATATATTTACATTATAAATTCAAATATCGCTATCATACAGACTGTGTTAGATAATATAGAAAGTTATATATTTCTTTTTCTATACATTAAAATATAATTTATTATTAACTCTTTCGTTACCATATTTTGTTCAAATACTCTGCCAAATTTTAGGTACTTTTGACAATACAGAAGATTATATTATCATTAATAATCTTGTGTTTGGAATAAACTGAAATGTAATTTTGTTGGGAGGTTTTAATTTATATCACTTTTAAATAGGAAACGTGTGCTATAGAAAAAAATGCGTCTCAAGCAGGTTGATGTCAATGGAATTAAAACAAAAATTTGTTATTATTCAGTAGTTACGTTTCAAAATTTTAATTGCTGGTTATAATTGTCTGTGTTAACATGAGTAGATGAGTATATAGTAGTGTGTGTATAAATAATTATTTACTGTGTAGTCATTTTAAATCCGACGACGTGATTTTGTTATACGAGATCGTTATAAAAAGAAGTATCAACTTTTATATGTATTCCTATCTGTTATTATTTTTGAAAATTCGAAAAGAGTAATTCAAACGCCCTTGTTATTCTTAAAATAGTAAATTATATGTCTCCGTTTGACATTAGTTTAGAACATACTCGTTGCAATACTATTATATTATCAAAAGCTCGCTTCTCCTTTTATATAAAGGAATGAGTACAGTGTGCTAATTTCTTTGCATTACATCTTAACTCTAAGTGTATTTTATTTACTCATGGAACATTGAGAAATATTGTGGAGAAGGTATTGCTTCATCTAAAATACAGCATCTAATGTATATTAAGTTATTATTTCTCAAAAACGAAAAATATATGTTACTTAACTAATTGTCAGTGTTTAATGTAATGTCTTGAAAGAATAAATATGCGGATAGTATCCTTAAATTCATTTATTGTTTAAACGATTTACTCTTATTCCGATATACTCATCCCGTTGTTCACCCCTAGAATGGTAAATCAGAGCAGTAAATATATTAACCTGTATGCCTGGTATCCACCTAGACTTTGTGCCATTTCAAAATTTGCATCATAATATCAAAACGCATTAAGTAAAACCAAGACTCATAAGGAACGCGTAAAAACTTAGTAAATATATTGAGTTTTCTTTAATAATTTAAATAAGCAACTACGTTCCTAATGATTTCGAATTTTTTTCAAAACCTGACTTAGTAATTATTTTATCTATAAAAATAGTAGCATGTTTTCATACATGATATCAAATGTATAGATTTTAAATACTTGCTGTATTAATAAATGTATGATAAATTTTCAACTTATTTAATTAATCTTTATAAAATATGTTTTAAATGTAAGTTCCGAAGATAAGTTAAATATTAAGTTTTAGATAAGAAACAAACTAAATTTGAAATATCTCCAAAGCTGTCTGTTTGCCATCGTTAAGTATTCGTATGTTATTTTGTTGCTTTTGGAATAGAGGATTACAAAATTATGATTCCAAAATAATGAAAGTCTAATATGGATTACGAACAAATTCAAGAAGAAAAGAATTGTAACATGTTAGGTGATCTTTATTTGATAACATATGTTTAATTCTTTATTTGAGAATATACATTTATTCATATGATATAAATACATCATGTTAAACCAATCAACGACGGGGCTTCGCTGTGTCATCCCTTAATCTTGATATACTAAACACACACACACATACACACACACACACACACACACACACACACACACATACACATATACTCTCTTTCACATGCATGCGCGTGCACACACACACATACACACACACACACGCACACACACACACGCTTTTAGCCAAATGCAGAGAAACTACGTGAGACCTTATTTATATAATTTTCGATATCGTTTTATTTTAGCCATTACTCTCCTTAAGTTAACTTTTATTATTATTTAAGCCAATTACATTGAAAGTTGAAAGACATTTAATCTAAGATACAGATCAAATTAAAATCCCCCATATACCGGTCTTACTGAAATCAAATCCAACATTAAACACTAAATTAAATTTGAAACCAATGAGTAAGCGAAGGACGTTAGTTTAGCAGAGACAATACTAGATATCCCATGGGCACATTTGGATTCATGTACAAATTAGCCTTCTGCTCTAAGTATATATGTAGCATGTAAAAAAAGATGGAATCTACACAATATTATGGACTTGTTTCACTAAGGCCGCACAAAAAAAAAAATGAACTTGCTTTATGTTGTAGACAAAATACCTCCATCAATATTTAGTCTATTTATAAGAGCCAAAATATGTCATTCTATTATTAAGTTTACTATCATTTTGAAGTAAGAAGATCTTATTTCGAGACATAAATCTATAAACACACTGAACATGCTTGTTGATATCGTGTGTGTATGGGATTGCGAAACTCGTACTTAGGTGGGGAAAGCACACTGGTTCTCGATCCGAAATATACCGATTTTATTAATGCGTTATCATCGTAATTTATACGAAGTTGTGATCTATATAATATCTTCAGATATGAGCATTGACTATTTCAAAATCCCTTAAATAGAGTAGATTTTGAAAATATTGTAACGATTTGGAAGATGCATTCGATCGTTGGTAATATACTCTACAATATTCGTTTTCGCCCACTCTATTCTCATTTCAAATCCTTCAATCTTATAATTCAATCTTTCGCATTCATTAAATGAAGTGTTAACTTGAGTATTTGAATTAACAGAATCTTTAGGAAAATGTAGAAGACACATTTCAGTATCTTTCCTTGCTGAATACGAATGTTCGCTCGGCGCCACTGACAAGAGCTAATCAATCGACCACCGCCAAGAGCAACCAATCCAACGATTGGCGGGTATGTACAGGCAAGGAAGCCGTCCAACTATCACGCATAAGCCGCCTTCGATATGCTGTGAATATTCCACTTGTGGGTTAATAACTTATGAATGAAATTTATGGTATTCTTTGAAAGAGTGGTGTAGTGGTTGCGTTCATTGCATATGTATTTAGTCAGTAAATTTCACCAAATGAAAATTGGCCTCCTTCCATGGCTTATGAACTGCAAGCAGCATATGTCCAGCTAAGAATTGTGATTATGTATAATACGTATACAAATGGCCACCTTCACCCAATATCTTGTCGCATTATGTATTGGAACACATTGTCTTATAATATAGCCGAAATATAATCTTATGGATTCTGTAAACCAAGCCAAAATTTTACGTGATAACTTATTATCATCCCTCAAATCATGAACTGCCTTTACAAAGGATTCGTAACTGATTCAGAAAATAGACTCGTAAGCAAGCATTAAAAAAAGATAAAGACATTTAAATCCTCTTGTCTCAGAGATTGAAATCAATTTTTGACATTCGAACAAGATTACAAATTATAAGGATGATATAAAATCAATAAAATCAATCAGCTATAAGTCTAGTAGCTATTTTATTAACCTGGAACAACGAAGCTTCCATAGACGTTTGCATTATTTGAAAGCATAATGCAAGCTCAGCTAATTACAATAATGCATTTAATCTGATGCTGCAGTTTCTGCTCCACCAACGTCCTTTTCTTACTGATTGCTTCCACGTTTAATTTAGTGTTCAGAGTTAGAATTGATTTCAGCAAGAGCGAAGAATGGACGCTATGATTTTGGTCTCTCTCTTGGATTAAATGCATTTCCTCCTTCTAAGTAATAAGTTCGAATAATACCGAGCCTGACCAGTTAGCCTCTCAGTGCAAAGGAGTAACTCAAAGTACTGGATATTAATTGGGGTTAATTCAGCTGACTCACTTCATATATATTCACTTAATATTAAGCCATGTGCTAAATAAGAATAAATCAGAATTTAGTTGTGAAAACAAAATGTAAATGAATGAATCATTAAATAAATAAACGAAATCTAAATGAATTAAAATAATGCATTTAATAACGGGAAAATAGGAACGTGGTAGATATGTTATCGAATGATCCACTTCATAAATTATTTATAAAGTATTACAATAATTACGGTCAAATGGATTATTATTTTTATCCAGTAACACAATACATGCAGTTTTAAGAATATTCTTCTTGTAATAAATTTGCAACCATTACAGCAAAGAGTTTTCATGGATGAAGATTCTTTTTCTCTTCTGGGATATTAGTTAGCCTGTTTGCTATAATAAAAATTGCCTATTGAGATACTGGTTGATATGCTGACACGTTACACGTCATTGCACGAATTACTGGTGTGGAAGTTCGGCTTATTGAATTAGCTAAATAGCCAGAAATTAAGATTCGGATATTCGACCTGAACCTGGATACAACATCACATTTCCTTGCAACTATTGATTTGTCGGCTTGCGCTTCAGAAATAAATCAATATTTTTAACCCATGGAACTTAGAGATGTGGCAAAAACGGTATAATGGCGGACTAAATACTTTATAATATTTTATTTCGTTTCACTGACTCGGAATTCAAAACACACTGAGCTTCTCTTTGCTCTTATACATTCGGTATCTATAGACATTCTCTTTCATGGCACTGCGCCGAGGAAGTCGTAGTCAAAATGTTGGAGCCAGTAAATTAACGAAAGACTATTATAGACATCAACTGGAACTTTTGCGACAATTATCATTAGTAGGGAAAGAAAAAAAAATGTTTCGGATATTTCAAGTAATTTATTCGCATGCATTTTGGCAAACACTTGTTTTCCAATCGTTTCATATTAACATACACGAAGAATAGATTCGAATTTGTTATTCCTTATTTCATACAAGATACATTATGCTACGTATATTATATGAATTTCGAAAAAAAACTATGAACCATTCATTTTTGCTTGAAAATTCACAATAAACCACTAAGATATGCATCAATGGAAAACAAACACGTAAAATAAATACATAAAAGATTATATTTACGTACATTACTTGGCCAGGTCTGTAAATCGGGAGATAAACAGAATACAATCCCTTACTACGTGTGGATTTTCAGTTCCTGTTATGAATGATTTCATTTTTCGTATGCCTTTCATCTTCTCAGCAGAATGACACGATGTGCCTGTAGTCTCCTTTGCAGTTTTTGTCAATCACATAGTCTTGTAATTGTTTGCGATGTCAGTCAATCAGTAAATACATATATACGCACACAGACACACACTCACATATATGTATATTAATGTATGTGTGTGCATATGCACAAGGTACGAGAACTATTTGAGGACATGTTTGGTAATTTAATAAAACAACTCTAATCTAGCAGAACCCAAATGCATTTAAGTAAAATTTCGCGCAGATGTTTTCGATCTTAAAAGATTACTCCATGAACCCGCCTTCAGCTTCGATGACAGCCTTAAACTCTGACGTTTCGGATGTTTCTTGTGTTTGTATTTTATCTGTCATGGGTGATTTGAAAAGGATAAAAACATTTTAATTGCTTTGAAGAGTGTAATATACTAATAATTAACAGCCTTCAAATAACACACGCAGCTTATATAATGTATGTATTGTGTGTTTTTGTGTGTGTGTGTGTGTAGTGTGTATGTGTCCATTGTGTGTGTGTGTAGTGTGTATGTGTGTGTATATTCGAGTTTGTTATATCAGGCAGACGTAGCAACCAAATATTCCTCATATATGAAAATATATATTAGATCGTATAGTCTGGTGTAAATATTTTAGGGGACAATCGGGCGCAAACCGCGGTTACCATGTACCTGTCTTTATGCCAGTTGGATCAACGCAGACTGCGAGATAAACAGTTAAAGCATTATTCAATCTACCACATTTGTGTCTTTCTTTGGTTCAATGTTCATTTATTATAGACAAATATCTAACATAGCGAGGTTAGAGATCATTACTTGTATGTTAATAGGATATTAATTATTTAAAGGAAATCATTTGAATGAATATGAACTAAATTCTATAATTTTTCACCTAGAATGTTTACCATATTTCTATATATTCATGTCAGACACATGTATCTTGTCTCTGGGGGTAGGATGAGATTTTGTCATGTGTGGCTTTCCAGGTGTTGGGAATGGTACTACCAGTTAGTGTCAATATCTTTGGGTCTTTCTTGATATAAATGATAAAGAATATTATCTTGATCTTCAAAATTAGAACTACCTCAACGTATGTGCTGAATGCTACGTGTCTTGTACATAACGCGTGGAGATGATAGACTCTTGAACATGTAAAGACGGTAAACTGTTTATAAATATTTGGGATCTTGGTAAGGTCATTATACAAACAAGAAACACTATCTAGTTGTATTTCACTTGTTTATTATTAACATTCATATAGGGGAGCGAGCTGGCAGAATCGTTACCGCTTCAGACAAAATGCTGAATGGAGTTCTTCCAGATCTCTATATTCTGAATTTGAATACAGCCTATCATCCTCTATATTCTGAATTCAAATATTGCCTATCATCCTTTAGGAGTCGATAAAAATGATTGCCGTTTGAGCATTGTGGTCAGTGTAATCGACATCAGTTTCACGCAAATCTGCTGGCCTTGGGCCCAAACTGGAAAGAATTCTTATTAGTCAACTAGTTAACTGTTTAAGCAATTAATTGATCGATTTTTTTTTATCAATTGTTCAATCAATCAATCAAACAGCTGCGTTTGTTAGGGTCTTTTCGTTCCTGTTTATGTCCTCAGTAATAGTATGACCTTGCTACTCCACGTCTGTCTCTCTATCTCTCTCTCTCTCTCTCTCTCTCTCTCTCTCTCTCTCTATATATGTATATATATATATATATATATATATATATATATATATATATATATATATATATATATACATATATATATATATTTCGTTTATAGTAATCAAAATTAGAACGGATTCAAAGTAAATGTCATCAAAGACTAGTGTGTGGCATCGTAGGTCGTGTTTTTATCCAAGACCGCGAGACTTGTGTGACATTTTTCATTGATACAACAGAACGCTCTGGCTTCTCGTGTTTAGAAGAGACAGCAAGGAAGCACCTACGAGTGTTCCATTGACTTAAGAGCTTAAAAAATAGTCAGTATTATCCTTCGATTAAGAGCCTACATCGGGTGCAGCAGCCTTGATATTCAGTTAGAATACTGAGGTTTGTTATCAGTACTCAGACGACCCGGTAAGGTCGCTATCAAATATGGTGAGTCTCCATTTACTCATCGTCTTCAAAACGTCTCAATGATAGACTCTCATCATATCGAGTGATAGCTTTTTGCTTCTCCAAATCGCTTAGTGCATTACATAAACCGGTATAAAGCAATGAACCCGTGCTTTCCGGAATTCCGTGATTCTACGACCATAACTTTGAAATATAAAACGAAATAAGAAAATTTGTAAATAGTTAAGTTCTACAATGAATTTTACACAGAGCTCAAATCGAATTTCTTGTTTAAAGTTCACAAGATATTTTTTCTTCTCTATTCCTGCTTCGTATCTTTGTTCCAGAATAGTGACTTGTTAACTTTTTTTTAATATCTTTTTCATTTTTACTTCGTCTTATATTTGTTATTTATTTTCTGTCTGAAGCATTACATTACAAATTCAATGCTGCATTGCAGTGAAACATCAAAAGCGGTACGAAAGCATGGCATCGTAAGTCAATATGACGTAAACACGCAGATATACACACACACACGTACACCCCACCCCCATACCTGTCAAATAATCAATAAGCCGCTAGTTCTTTATTCTCCATACTAACCCATCTTATTTACATCTCACATAATTTTCTTCCACTCATAAATTGGTAAGCTGTCTCTTACTTACATTCCGCATTCGGTACTTTGCTTTTCTTTAATTTTAAATATAAATCTATACCGTCTCCAGAAACGTATAGCAGACACTAGAGGTCGTATTGTGATACTAGAACAATCAAAGGGTCATTAGCCGTATGCATCAAGAGTATGTGGGAATAAGTATTATCATGCCCATATTCATGCATTAAAAACAGGTCCGTGGTCAAAAAGTCACCAAAAATTGCTATGGATTTTTTATGGGAAATGTATACTTCAGCGACAGACGATGTCGACTGTACAGTAACATTAAAATTATCATATTGTGTTTCCCTTTAGATTTCAGTTCTAACTTCATATCCTTCTGGGGCCAAAAAAAGAAAAAAAAAAGAAAAAGAAAACATCATTACTCGGTTTTATATCGACGGCACAGTCACCTGGATATTGAATTTAAACACCGGTTATGATTTTCAGCTGCCAGATGGTTCAATAACCTAACAGAAATTGGTTACTCGCGGTCCCAACCCTTGTACCTATGCGGTATGCAAGTAGTCAGACCCTAATATTGATTTCTACTAACGACATAATTGATGAGTATCGGCGGATTGTATACCGATTATGCTATCACAAATTTTACCCGGTACCAACGAGGCATGACACGTTGGAAACCTGACTTATTTCTCGCAGTTGTTCTGTCTTTATTTAGTAATCCGGAAAAGGATAAAAGTCAAAATCGTCTTTGGTAGGGTAGGAGTTAAAAAATGGTAAAGTAACGTAAATAAATACCAATATACATTGCGTCGACAACTTTACCAAGTCTTTCTGTAAAAGCATTATATTTAATGGAATTACAAAATCGAAGTACTTCGTTAGTTAGCAGTGCTGAGATTAACTTCCATGCCACGAGAAAGTGTGAATATATCACGGAAGAAAAGCATTTTATTTGAACATTCATCAGTTTATGACAACATGCAATGATAAAACCTCCATGTTTCTGTATCTTCTAGGTCTCAAAGTTTCTGCTGATGTTTGCTAGCAATATGATATACAAAGCATGTAAATGTTGCTCTACATAAACAAGCTAACTTATTACAACTCTAGATTTTGCCGACATTTCAGGATTTTCATGTGAAGCCACAAATGTTACAATTCGCTTTATCTTAGAAGGCGTTACTGCATAAATGTATTATAGACTAATTATAGAATGTCATTATTTCAACCTCTTGTCCACATACATGTTGTCATCGTCGGTCTGTTATAACTATGGAGGAATGTCTTTACTAGTAATTAGTTATGAACTGAGAAGGAAATGCCCAGGCTAGTATAGAATATAGATAACTGTAAGTTAAATTTACAATTACTGGATGTGAAACGGCATCTGGTTTCGCATCAATGTTCAGTTATATTCACTGACACCAGGAAATTTGAATGAACTCTAACTTAAGTTTCTTGAGTTCAGTTGATTAATTCCAGGCAACTAAACTACTAGGCAACTAAATTTTGGAAACATTTACATGCATTGACAGTTCAATTGATGTCTTGTATTTGTAGTCTCTGATTAGCTTTCTCCTTTCTGGTTTTCAGAAACCTAAATTCTGAAGATTGGCTTGAAGTAGTCGGTTACGTACCTAAGTGATCTTATAATTACGAGTATGAATCTAAAAGTGTAATCCGGGTGAAGTATCTGTAAATTTCGTAATAGCTTAGCGTAAGGTGATAACTTTTTCACCGCTCCTCAGCTTTATGTTGACATCAGAAGCGCTAACCATTTCCTCTATTGTGTATAGTTTCTCTTCCCTCTCCGTAACCATTACGCATGTGTGTATGTATGTATGTATGTATGTATGTTCTCTACTATTTCTAATCATTTGAAGAATTTTTCTAAGAAAGATGCTGGTCTCTATCACACGACACAAAGCTCCAACGTTGGAATATAAGGTATCAAAAATAAATTAACATTTTGATCTTCAGTAAAGTCTTGAATAATTTTACTCTCCCGCTAGCAGATTGCTTTTTGTAATCAGTATGTTAGCTGATTGATTTCCTTTTCTGTAGGCCTCTGTCTGTCTGTATGTATGTATGTACGTATGTACGCATGTATGTATATATGTATCTATGCATGTATTTGTGTCTATATATGTATATATGTATGTATGTCATTCAGTCTTATTTCAAGATTTCTTGCCAATAGAGGAGCCACTTTCTAACCAAGATACAAAGTTTCTTCATTGGAATTTCAATAAGATCAACAGGTATTCTTGCATGCATGTGTGTATATGTGCAGTATTTGGAACCAGTGCATGTGCAGATGTGTATGTTTTGTTGTATGTATGTACTTTCTTGCATATAGTCATATATCTAGATATGTGAATATATAATTAAATGATAAACTTCTGTATGTATGTATGTAAGTATGTATGTATTATGTATGTATATATGTATTTATGTATTTATGTATGTATGTTTATATGCATGTATGCATGTATGTTTGCATATATGCGTGTATGCATGTATGTGTGCATATATGCATGTCCTGGGTAGTGGACATGATAGCTCTGGCTTAGGACTTCCAGTGTTTTGAGGACTCTGGAACCACTTAGCCACTATTCTTCCAAGGTCGGTTCTGACTCGGAGTAGTTGTCAGGCTCTCAACTATGTGTTTACTAGCATATGTGATGACAATCCATCTGAGCGCAGGGACGCAGAAATACCCTTGGTTACTGTCAGGACATGCAATGAAACTCCCGAAATTGAGGGACCTCTAACTTTTGTCATATCATATACCTGGATGAAAAAAAAAACTGCCGTAAACCTGTTCTTTCATGCGATTACTCGTCATCTTGCTTCGGTCTGCCAATAGGCACTAATCACCAGACTCAGAGAGTGGTACTCATGTCATACAAGCATCTGTCACTATTATGCAATGAGGTACAGATGGAAGCGATCCCTAAGTTACAACTGCCGTCTGTCACCTATGTTTCAACCCATGCAAATCTCTAACAGGACTATATATTTATTTGAGAGGTCATGTCCGGTAAATCAGAAATGTCATTGAAAAAGAGAAAGTACAAAGAGATGACAATCAACTGTGAAGATGGAGCAATCACCATATATGTATGCGTGTATGTATGTATGTATGTATGTATGTATGTATGCATGCATGCATGTATGCATGTATGTATGCATGTATGTATGCATGTATGTATGTATGTATGTATGCATGTATGCATGTATGTATGCATGTATGTATGCATGTATGTATGTATGTATGTATGCATGTATGTATGTATGTGTGTGTATGTATGTATGTATGTTTGTGTGTGTGTATGTATGTGTGTGTGTATGTATGTATGTGTCTATGTAAGCATTCATGTATGTATGTATGCATGCATGTATGCATGCATGCATGTATGTATTACATGTGTGCACACATGTGTGTATGTGTGTGTTTGTGTGTATATAATGTAAACATTTTAAAAAATGTTAGCTTATTGAAATCCATTGAAGCGTTTAAAAATAACTTATTGTTATAAACACTATTTCATAAACCCGCCTCTTGAGACAAAAAAAATAAGCGGAAGAAAGACGAAAAAAAAGTATTAAGTTATTTTATAAGTCGATCATATGTTCGTGTCTTCATATATGTATGTATTTTACCTCAATTATAATTTTGTTTATTGCACTACATTTTACATCTGTAGTTTTGTATGAGGTTAAACTTACTCTCGATGTTTACGATGCTTTGTCTACGTCTGTACCAACACGATCGTATTCTCGCATCTACCCCTCCTTCAAATGCACCATGCAGAAATGTATAAGAATTTGTCATGGCTTCACCTTTTATCGAAACTCAATTCAGTTTAACTTACTTTATGTAATCAACGCTATTTTATTATCTTCATCTTTTATAACTTACACATCATTAACGCGTTGCTATCTTTAAAACTACCTAACAACAAACATTTAATTTAACCTCATCATAAATAACGTTTTATTTATTCACAATTTCAAGAAAATTTCTATTCTACGGTTAATGTATTTTATCTATGTTATTCTATATTATTCTATATTTTCTAGCCTTCAGGTTATCTTAAATCAGTTATACATTAAACGCTTTCATTATTTTCTAAAGACTTTGAATAATAATATCTCGCTATAAACATTATATTATTAGTGTAAATAAATAACTTCACCTCGCCTCAGATACGTTGTTGGTGCTTTACTACAAAAACGTCCTTCGATTTTTTATATTATCTATATATCTTTAAGATATTTTCAACAACTGAGTTACATAAATATACGTTTTAGATTATTCTGTTAGTAAAGTCAGAACATCAAACTATATGTCATTAAATATTAATGTATTTATAGACCTCTCCTCTTCCTCTCTTCTCTATTTCACTCACTTTCACCCAACCCCACCCTGTCAACTTCTTGTATGCGTTTAGTTAAATCAAAAATAAAGGCATAAACAACAAAAAATCAAAAGGGCGAGCACAATGAATGTATTAGCTTGACGCTCAGTTTAAGTTGGAAAACAGAGAGGGTGTGAGTGTGATGTTTCGAACATGGTACTTCGTCAGGAAGAGGAGACAGAAAACGTCCGGCGAGAAGGAAAAATATCTATGTATGTATATGCGTGTGTACGCATTTGTATTCACTCTGATGAAGCTCCATGTACTAGATCGAATGTCCTATGAAGATGACGAATATTATCCACCTTCCTATATACCGTTCATTCATTTATTTATTTACTTAGTTCTTTACTATTGTATTGGAATGGGTTTAAGGATGTTGACCTCTTCAAAATAAATAAATAAATAAGTAAATAAATAAAATAAAATAAGAATAAAGAATAAAAATAAAACACAAGTGTGGTGGTTTGGTCATCACTGAAAGTCATTTTGCTTTCTTTCTTTCTTCCGCCCCCTTTTTCCGTCCTCTCTTTTTCTCCTCTTTGAGTTATATTTCGAATATACCCCTTCCAAACATTCATTTTTGGAGGGAACGTTTTGATCAAGTGTAGTTCTGTATGAAAATACATTAGTATAATATTTGCAAATTATTTCAAAAATCAATCAATAAATAAAATAAAACGTATATATATATATATAATTAATAAATAAATATCTTCATGAATAAATATCTTCCACAACTCAATATGAACACATAACTTAATACAGAACACTACTAACCTTTAAATTAATACCACCCATACATCCCATACACCATTCACATTACAGATCTTTATCTACCCTAATTGCACCAAATCCAGAACTACTTGCCTCCCTCACACATAATCTTTTTACTCAGGGACTAGTATACCCGACAACATTCGGTAATCGATGTGCATTCAAAGCAGTGATCAGTAATTTTACGAAACCGGTATGCTTTTGAATCTCTTTAACAATTCACAATAATGACTTTTAATTCTTTTATTCCTACCTCAGTTCATCTAATTGTATATATCTATCGTTACTTTTGATAAAAAGCCTTTACATTTTTGATTTCCAATGTGAATTTTCGCTTCGTTTTCTTCTTACTTTCCCCTTACATTTCCACGTCTAGTTTCTATTTTCTTTTTTTAACATATTTCTATTATATATAT
>NC_068990.1:18473833-18478160 GCF_001194135.2 Octopus bimaculoides
ATATATATATAGTGGACGCACAATGGCCCAGTGGTTAGGGCAGCGGACACGCGGTCGTAGGTTGGCGGTTTCGATTCCCAGACCGGGCGTTGTGAGTGTTTATTGAGCGAAAACACCTAAAGCTCTACCCTACTGTACTCTTTCACCACAAGTTTCTCTTGCTCTTTCTTCCTGTTTCCAAGAACTACGTTAAGGGTATACGTGTTTGTGTAGTGTTCAGCAACTTGCACGTTAATTTCACGAGCAGGCTGTTCCGTTGACCGGATCAAATGGAACCCTCGTCGTCGTAACCAACGGAGTGTCGTAGTATATATACAACACATGTATATATATACAGAGAAAGAGAGAGAATGAGAGAGAGATATCGTTATATAATTTAAATTTACTTTCAACCGAGAGTTGCGGCCATGCTAGGGAACCGTTGTTAATACACACACGCATACACACGCATGCACGCAACACGCACCTACACACACACACATGTGTGTGCAATAATATTTATAACAGGCATTAATGCTGTTTACACTTCGAGGTAATTTCTCAGACATTCAAGAGCTAAAATATCCACTAGGGAGTGACACAGACCAACCAATATTTATCTAATCTAGTTATAAATTGATTAAACATCCACTGGTAGACTTCAGCTGTCAAACTACGGTCCTAACAATCGTTATGGCTTCAAGACATTTCCTGGTGAACTCGTGATGAAGATCTATAAAAACATTAATATGTACACATATTCGCCTCCAAATGTTTAATTATTATATACTCAGTCTAATAAAATCATATGCCAATGTTTTATCATAGTACCTTCGGTAGCTCGGATTGAATTATGTATTTATTGATATTGCAAATCAAGTTTCTTTGTATGGTACTAAAATGTAATAGTGAAGGCTATTTATTAAAACATAAGCAAGATTATAAACGGATCTGATCAGCTTCGTAATGGTAAATGATTCAACGTTCATAACTCGACACCACTTGCTAGTCCATCAATCTGGTTTGATTAAAGAATTTATATTTATGTGGAGTCATATATATGAATGTATAATTATAAATATAATATATACGTGCGGTAGGAAGTTTGCCATGTGTGGTAGGATGTTTGCTTGCTAACCACATGGTTCTGGTTTCAGTACCGCTGATTGGCATATTGGGCAAATATCTCCTTGTAGAGCTCCGAGCCGACCAAAGCCTTGTTAGTAAATATGATAGACGCAAACTGAAAGAATCCAGTCGTATACATAAATAAATACGCACACACACACGCGTACCCACGCGCGCACGCATATTTATTTTAATATATAGGGTGTTTGGGATAAATTTTACGATTTTGTGTCTTACTTTTGTTTTCGAGAACAAATCAATGTATTTGTGAACAGCCAACGGTTTTGGAAAGCATAAAGATGAAAGTTGTTAAGAAAATATTAGCTGACATGTAGGATAGGAAGCCATCTGAAAGCAAGGAACATATTTCGTGTATCATGTTGATTCGCTCCTGGTATCAAAATACGACACCATGACTTCTGCTCAATGCATTGAAAACTATAAACTCTGGAAGAAGTGAAGTGGACAACTGCTGCGGATACAATGAGGCAGTAGCTGCAGGCGTTCTGACTGCGACCTCACGCAGCTAAACATTTTGCTTGGTGTATCAAAGATTCTGCCAGTTCACCGCCTTACATAGACTGATAGTACTGATCGGATCAACTGGAACCCTCGACGTCGTAAGCGACGGAGTGCCAACAACAACAGCGATTTCCATAGAACAAATTATTATTATTGTTGCTGCTGTTTATGATGTCTAACGCCCAGTACTATTTAGAACGTGTAACGCCACGGATCTGATTCTTTCCAGGCGTGACTTTTGCAAGCATTACATCTTGACGTAATTAGAAAATACATCCTTCAGTTTTGAGACAATAGAATGTGCTTTGAAAAACAATGAGCTTTGCAAAATGTTTAGCTCCTGCAACTGTCAAGTCGGTCCAGTTCATAGAGGTATCCTTGTTGGCTCGTGCTTTGTGTATGCAAACAGGACTTAGTTCATATTCGAAATTAGTCAACAGCAAGGCCACATATGTTCTGGTTCACATAAAATAGTTCTCCTGTCCATATTTTATCAGATGATTATGTTACTTCTTCATCACCATTTTCACAATATTTTATTCATGAGGAAACAATCAACCATTGTAATCATATTTAAAAAAAAAAACAAAAACAAATAAAAAAACCCGTAATTTACAAGCTAGTGTGTGTATTTGTTTATGTATACATGTGTGTTTGTGTTACGTGTTTGTGATTTTTTTTTAATATTTATTCTCAACATGTTTGAATTTTAATTCCGCTAATCTTCCATCCACTTAAATATAATTCAACGGCGTCAAGTATTTATTTTATAATTATTCAGCATTAAGCAAGGTACATAAATAATCCAGCGAGTGAGCATGTTTGCAGTCGATCAACATGTTAGAAATACCAACCAATTTGATAGAAAATTACACCGTACTGTTTTATAAATGGAGGGAAATATCGGACAGTGTACTTATTGATATACAGTGCTGAAGGGAAGGAATGAGAAACGATAGCTGCAAAACTTTATACCTCAGTGGCCTTCGCCTGATTTAGGTTAAGCAACAACAGAAATAAAAACAAGGAAAGCAGTGAATGAAAGTACTCTCACTTCAGACATGAGTTTCAGGTGTTTACTGGGATGTCGGTTCTTTTATCAACACCAGAGAAAGGAGGGCCAAATGTAGCGCCCCATTCAGTGGAATGTGAACTCCTTCCGTGTGTCATTTTTTTTAATACATCGGTAAACTTAGAGCATATCATAATGTTCGTGTTTTCTCTCTCATTAGCCTGCTGAGGCAGTCTTAACTGCACATGCGCAATATTTTTGAAGTGATATTTGCCACAAAAACAAAAACACCATTTTAATGATATGAAGGAATCCTTATTATCATTATGCCTCTAAGCAATGAATGAAACCCTTATGTACTCGCTCTACCGTGTAGATATCATAGACAATT
Source organism: Octopus bimaculoides (assembly GCF_001194135.2). Classification (NCBI taxonomy): domain Eukaryota; kingdom Metazoa; phylum Mollusca; class Cephalopoda; order Octopoda; family Octopodidae; genus Octopus; species Octopus bimaculoides. The sequence continues at coordinate 18,476,866 of NC_068990.1, forward strand.
CTCCGTCAAATCACATCCTGTTATCTTTAAAACTATTAGATAATGTACGCCTCGATAACTTATGGATTACCAAGGCCTTTGGTCATAGCCTATCCAATAAAGGCTGACCTAATGTTAAACCACTCTATACAACTACAACCATGAAATTGCCAGATCTAGTAGGAATTTTACTGTCAGATATGAAAATCTGAAGTATTGAAAACGTAATATCTGTTCGCGTAACGATGTTAATAGACACAATGGCTAAACATTCTATGTAGAGAAATATATTATTAAATCTGTTACGATGTTATACAACACCACAAGGAATTTCATCTTTTATCTGCCATAAATAAGTAATGGCAATTAATTAAAATAGGAAATTTGTACATTGCTATTATTGCAAACGTTTACTGGTATACAACTTATCACCATTTTTTTTTTAGAGAAGGAAGGATTAGATTCAACTATGAAGACCTAATGTTTTGTATACACACTCGGGAAAAAAGTTAAAGGTCGTTCATTCTCACTCTAGTGTTCATCCCACGCCCATTAACATCAATTGGTTCCCATAAAGGGGTTTAAATCGGAATAATATGCTGTTCGGTCAGTATATAATTATAAGTATTTCTTTTGTATTACAGTTTAACTCCAAGTCATAATTGATTGCATAAGGCTGTGATGACTATCATTTTAAAGGTATAATGCTAAGGCTACAGTGCCTTTTTTTAAGGCGATTTGGTAGTGCTTTCTACGCTCTCGGTTAACTATAAAGAGGTACACTCGTTTGGGGCGAGATCTTGTCACCGTTGTGTCGTGCGTAATTTTACGTGGTGTTATGAGATATAATCTTCCCATTGGAGAGATACTATACTTATAATTACTGTTCAAACTCAGAATGAGATAAATATAAATGTTTACATGATGCGAATGTAACGAAGAGTTACGTGAATATCATCAAATAAGAAGCAGCTTAGGAAAAAACAAGGCAAATAGATTCACAAATAACATCCATAGATTATATCATAAGGCAAACAGGATCTAAATAGTTAACGATCGGCACAAACCAGTTTGATCTCTTTCACAGCACACCTGAATATCTTCATAAAATGTAATACGGTGGATAATACTGCTTCGCATAGAGTAAAGCTGAAAAGGGAACTACTGATCGAGGCTGGAGTGCCTTGGATTTCAAGAAGTCTGGGCGACCAATGCTTACATAGATATAAAGCATATCATAGATAATATCATCGTTGAATTATTTCTTTATAATGTACGAATGTATGTGTGTGTTCAAGGACATGTATGTATATATA
>NC_068990.1:18478287-18478963 GCF_001194135.2 Octopus bimaculoides
TAAATTTATATAAATAAGGATGAGATCATTATTTAGAAATACCGATCTTATCAGGTGGTCACTATTTTGTCTCTTTGTCTATGCTCCTGATGCTGAATGAAGATTTAATGTAGTTTTAGAGTCAAAGTTTGATAGCTATTTCAAGCATGTGGTATCTCTTAGACACCCTAAATTATAATTTATATATATATATAAATATATATATATACGAAATTTGAGCAATAAATATCCGGATTTTTGCTATAGTAACGAAGCTATAGCGCCCAAAGTAAAGCCGCTTGGCAATGACTGACCGTGAACTCTACTTGTGAATGCGCTGTAAGTTTTTACGCCCTAGCCCACTTTCCCAGTTTACAGCAGGGCCTGGAAGGAAGGTGTGTAGCGTGTTATCGTCGCACTGACCCTGATAGAGAAAGTTGTCATGGCAACACCTACTCAGAGGACTACGCAAAGTTGCAGAAAATGTATGGAGAAGAATTTATGTGATAGCCGAAAAACTCTCTATATTGAGGAACGTTCTGGGAGAACTGCAACCAACAGAAGTGAGAAAAACATCGCAGATGTGCAAGCAGGCGTGAGGGGAAATCGTTGAATCACCATCCGTGAGTTATCAGAGAATGTGCAGATTAGTTATAGTTCCCCACAGTCTATTATCACTGAAGATTTGTGTATGAGA
>NC_068990.1:18478973-18481422 GCF_001194135.2 Octopus bimaculoides
TATATATATATATATATATATATATCTATATATATATACACATACACATCTATACACATATACACGCACACACACAAACACACACATACGCACACACACACTCATGCATATAAGTATAAATAAAAGAAATGTGGTGATGTTTAAAATATTTTCGGAGCAATGAATAAAAAGATAGAAAATTTGTAGATATTTGTCGAACATTCTTCTATCATTCAGACTGTAGGCTATACTCTAAAAATGATGCACCTGCAAAATTAACAGGCCGAGCAAGCAATTAAAGCTCTCACGTGGTTTCATTATAAAAGTTTCATAAATAAGTTTGAGTCATCATAAAAGTGAATTGGACGCCGATGACGTGTAATCGATTCTAAAACATGACATACCAAGTAAGAATAGAATTCGTGATAGACCTGCGTCATTGGACCCATTTTAGTATGGTTGTTATGTTCGGCACGGGCCCGCACATAGATTCAAATTAAATACTCAGGATTATTTAAAAAATCAACAAATGTACAGTGTTTCTGATACTCACATGAGACACTCGTGAATGAATTTTCGGGTGCCACGTGTTAGAATCACAAAGATACTGCAACACCTGTGATACAAAACAAACCTGGATTACACGGTTGTTCATACAGTAACATCTTATGGCTTTCAAGACTTCACAACACTTTATATATATATATATATATATATATATATGATCTTATGCCTTCCAGTACTCCGTAAAACTATATATATTTAGAAGTGTAATTTATTGATTATATTTATTTGTACTTTTATTTCAGTTTGTGATTGCCACCGATGCGCAGTTTATCATTATATTCCGTTTTAAATTTTCTTCGGAATTAATATTTACATCAAAGTCTAATGGGGTTGCATCTATCATCCTTTACCACTCTTTTCGAATAATACTATCGTTTTTTCTAACATTATTAATCTTGTTGCATTCTTTTCATTGTCACCGAGTCGTTTATCACATTAGATGGAACTTTAAAATTAATAAGAATCAAAGGGTAATAGGGCTGTTAAAGGCAATGAATACATTAATGGCGCTATCGCTTCTACTTCCCTTTTATTCTCAATCACAATATAAAACGTTGTAATGCTCAAACAGGATAGTATCACCCACGCTGAGGAGTAATTACTTTAATGTAAATATATTCATTTATTGCTCAATATTAAGCTTAGGAAAAGTGGCGAGCTGGCAGAATCATTAGCATGCCAGGCAAGATGCTTAGCATCTTTATGTTCTGAATTCAAATTCCACTGAGATCAACTTTGCCTTTCATCCTTTCGGGATCTTATAAAATAAGAAGCAGCTGAGCACTGGGATCGGTGTAATAGACTTATTCCCACCCGAAAAATTGCCAAATTTGGAAATCAGTGTTTACCATCGTTCCCGTTGCTTTGCGAGTTGCCGAAAGAAATGTGCAAATCCAGTAAAGAGTTTAATGAAAATTCAAGATTTTTCTTCTTGTTTGATATAGGTTAGATGACCTGAAAATAGAATACTCTTACATTATTATTTGATTTGTTATGGCAATAATTATTGTCGCTGACTTCGAGATGATAAATGTGGAACTTGGTATCCTTTTCATTTATTCCCGTCGAAACAGACATTTCATAAATTTTCTGTGTTATACAGCAGAATCCTAATGTTAGACCTGTCATTGTTTTTGTTGCTGTTGTTCCTGCTGTGGTTGCCATTAAACACCATGGCAACCATCATCTAACAGCTTTATTTTCAAAGTTGCTTCATATTCTTGTCATTGTACGTAATACAAAGTTTTCTTCACATATTTAAGGGGGCAGCGTGTGATGTGAAGGTTATATATTTAGTTGCTATTTCTAGCAAGTGCAACATCTCAATATAAACTTTCTGATTAGATCGAGCAGTGAGCCATTTGACGCCTTGATAGCTGCACCCCGACATAACATACAAACGCCGACTGACACATTTGATATGGAATGTTAAGAGACGAATAAGAGATGATTGCTTTTATATTTTATCTTTCACTTGTTTCAGCCACAAGACTGCGGCCTTGATGGGCCACCACCTTGAAGGGTTTTTCGTCTAATGAATCAACCCCAATACTTACTTTTCAAAATCCTGGTACTTATTCTATTGGTGGTTTTTGGCGAACTGCTAAGTTACGGGGTCGTAAATACATCAACACAGTTGTGAAGCATTGACAGTGACAAAGACACGCACACATAAATATATGCATATGCATATATATATATCTGTGTGTGTGTGTGTGATTGTGTGCGTGTGTATGTGCGAGTGTGCGTGCGTGTGTGTGTGTGTGTATATATATATACATATATACATTTCTTTTATTAGCCACACAGGGCTCAACGAAGATGGGACAAATACAATGTAGAGCTTTTCTTTTTGGGAGGGGGAAGGAAGGACAAAAAAAAAAAAAAAAAAAAAAAAAAAAAA
>NC_068990.1:18483628-18487135 GCF_001194135.2 Octopus bimaculoides
GCAGAAACGTTAGCACGCCGGACGAAATGCTTAGCGGTATTTCGTCTGCCACTGCGTTCTGAGTTCAAATTCCGCCGAGGTCGACTTTGCCCTTCATCCTTTCGGGGTCGATAAATTAAGTACCAGTTACGCACTGGGGTCGATATAATCGACTTAATCCGTTTGTCTGTCCTTGTTTGTCCCCTCTGTGTGTAGCCCCTTGTGGGCAGTAAAGAAATAGGTATTTCTTTCGGTTCGTTACGTGCAGATTTAAACTCCTGCTGAGGTCGACTTTGCCTCTCATACTTTTGGGGTCGATAAAATAAAGTACCACTAAACTACTCCAATTGCCCTCTTCCCTGCAACCGGCGCCCTGCTCAGGAGAATGTTGTGATCCCGGTCACTTATAAGCCATGGTGATCGAGTCACTGTTCTTATGAGTTCTAGGGACTAAGAAAAGAACAATAAAGCACAAAGAGACACATATATGTGAGGGCAAAATACGAATTTTAACTTTATTCGCAGCTTAAGTGCAGCTAAGTTCACTTAACCCTCTCTTTAATTCTCCAGCTCTTGCTATACTTTCTATATCGATATTAATTTCGAATTTTGACAAAAGGCCAGCAAGTTCGGCGGAGCAGATAAGACGCTTACATCGACCCCAGTACACAACTAGTACATATTTTTATCGAATCCGAAAGGATAGGACGCAAAGTCGACCTCGGTGGCATTTGAACTCAGAACGTAATGCTGCAAAGCATTTTGCCCAGCTTGCTAACGATTCTGTCGGCTCACCGCCTTACTTTCTATTTCAATATTTATGTATTTTTTAAGGAAATGCCACTTATTTTGGTGAATGAAATTACTGGTTATTACTCGATTGGTACATATGTTTTCAAACACTGAAGTCCTAATTGACGTACTGAAGAGAATTTTATCGATCAATTAACAAATACTACTAATCCAGTATCTTTATATAAGTTAATATTATCCTCGTAATAAGGCGGCAAGTTGGCAGAAACGTTAGCAACCCGGGCAAAATGCATATCAGTATTTCGTCTGTCTTCACGATCTGAGTTCAAGTTCCGCCGAGGTCGCCTTTACCTTTCATCCTTTCGGGGTCGATAAATTAAGTATCAGTTGCATACTGGGGCCGATCTGACCGACTGGCTCCCTCCCCCCAAATTTTGGGCCTTGTGCCTAGAGTAGAAAAGACTATTATCCTCGTAATAGCTGTGTGGTTAAACGTCTGCTTTGCAGTCCCATGATTTCGTGTACAGTCCTGTTGATCAATACCTTGAGCAAGTGAGTTCTGCTATAATATGGGCCAAACAATATTTGTGACAGAACTTGGTAAACGAAACAAAATACGTTGTGTGTGTGGCTGTGGTTATGCATGTGTGTGCGTCTTTGTATGCACACTGCATTACAACCGCGGTTGGTTTGTTTACATTTCTGTAATCTTGTAGTTACAGTCATGTAAACATAATATACCTACCATCCCATAGATAGTATTGATAATATAGCAATAACTGTTGTCGAGACTATTTATAATACTTGCGAGCAGAACCAGTGAGAAAAAAATGATTTCGTCAATGACATTTTAAAGAAAAGTTCGTTTATTTAAATCGTTTCCTATTTAAAATGCCATACAAATTAATGATGTTCGCATTATATAATGAAGTTCATTGTAAACGCGCGTATTTGAAATGATGGCAATGGTAGAGATGATGGTGGTGGTGGTGGTGGTGGTGGTGGTTTTGGTAGTTTTAGTGATGATGAGAATAATTGCAATGATGAGACTTGTAATGCTGCTAATGATTATGCTAATGAGAGTTGTGGTGATGATGATAATCATTATGATGATGCTGATGAAGGTGGTAGTAGTGGCGGTGGTCATGACGACGAGGACGATGATGGCGATGAGGATGGTGAAGACGTGGAGGTGTGGTGCATCATCATCATCATCATTACCACTATCATCCTCAGTCTCATTAATACTACAATATCGACGATAAGACAACGGCAACGACGAAAACGACATTCACGACGGCACCATTGACAACGAGGACGACAGACCTGGGGAGGCACCTTTTTGTCGACAAAGAAGTAGGGAAACACGAGGTGTACAACAAAGGAGTTAAGTAATTGAGCAGGGAGAAGTAACCTGTCTGGCGTACTAAACTACTAACATGTCAATAGTTCAGGTCTCTCTATATCTGTGTGAGTGTGTGTGTGTATATATATAATAGAAATATAATTATTTCTGAATCTCTCAAATAGAGACATTCAGTAGCGGATCTTTAAAATAAAGGCTATTTGCCAACATAATATGGCTGCTCCGGATGGGAAGATGTTACTGTTGTATAGCCCAGGAAACATCGTGTCCAGCTGGCTATACAACACAATATCTATCCTTATATTTTCGAACAAGGACTTCAGAACCTCCATCCAGTGCAAAACAACATTTGTGTACCATTTCTGGGTTATTGCGCTTTAAAAACACAGAGTAGCTGCTTGGCTAGGTGGCGTTGCTGAATTCACCGTTCGAATATATAGTTTTCAAAGTGACACACTGTCACTGATCTAATAAAAAAGAGATATTATTATTTCTAAATCTCTCAAAGGGATATAATCAGTAGCAGTTCTATAACGTAAAGGCTATATGTCAACATAATGTGGTTGTCCTAAAAGAGACGATGTTACCGTTGTTTAGCCCCAGGAAGCATCATTTCCAGCTATCTGTACGACACAATATCTGTGTCTTTATATTTTTGAACATAGAGTTCGTATGTATGTATGTATGTATGTATGTATGTATGCATGTATGTATGTATGTACGTATGTATGTATGTATGTATGTATGTATATGCATGTATATATATATATATATGCATATATGTTCCTATATAACATACATAATACATATGTATATATACATATACAGGGTGTTCAATAAGTCTCTCTGCAGTGAATTTTTCAAGACGCCATCAACACCGAGTGACATTGCTCAAATACTGTCTATCCATTTGTAGGCCAACTCACTGAAACTGAAATTAATAATGCATATTTTCAGCAAGATGGATCTACAGCACATACTTCGCACATCACTATGGCGCTATTTCAAAAGTTTTTTGGTGAACAGATTATTTCGAAGGGACATTGGCCACCAAAATCACCTGATTTAACACTGCAAAGTTTTTTTTTTCTGGGGTGCAAGTAAACGGTCAGTGTACAAGAATCGCCCGAAAACCATTAATGAGATAAAAAACGGAATCATAACCTTCACACGGTCGATGCCATGTCAGACTCTCCAAGATGTATTTCAAAACATGTGTAGAAGAGTCAACTTATGCACTGAAAATGGGGGACGACACTTTCAACACTTCTTTCAACAGTTTCTTTTAAAGTCTTGTAAAGTCTAATATATTATTTTGTAGTCTTAAACCATCTTATTTATTTTGCAATAAAGTGCTTACTGCAGAGAGACTTTTTGAATACCCTGTATATATTTATATATATATATAT
>NC_068990.1:18487288-18488325 GCF_001194135.2 Octopus bimaculoides
TACATATATATTGTACATATCTGTACATATACATATGTATATATGTGTATCTCATACTTATATATATATATATATATATATATATATGTGTGTGTGTGTGTGTGTGTGTGTGTGTGTGTGTGTGTGTGTGTGTGTGTGTGTGTGTGTGTGTGAATTACTAAACGCTATTAAGCTGCAACATTTAATCCTGAGGAAATGAACTCATATTGATATCGATATCTGTCGCTCCTTTCACTTCCAAGTCGATTTGATTCGCCTCTTTGAGATATGCTGTGGTTTTGAACACGACACGTCTTTGAAGGAGGTCTCCTTTGAACGAAATACCGCAGGTTTATAATGTTTACTAAGAGACATGCATTAAAGGTCTGATATTGGTAAAGTTTGCATTATTAAGCAGCTTCAAACGCAAAGTTTAAATACATATATACATGCATATCCTGATATATATGTGTATATAATAATAAAATGAAAATGGAGAGTTTAAACAGACATTTGTTAATTTATTAACTTAATATTATATTGTTATTATAATTTGAAAATAAATATAATTCCTACAATTGGTTCACTTCAAACCTCAAAACCAAAGATTTATATTATGGAAATATTTGAGTAAGAATCTCATTAGTCTGTTTTACAATTTCAAACTCATTCGGTCCATTCTACGATTTCAAACTTCTCATATGTGATTTTCGTCCAGTTTATCCTGATGAGATTCTTATACAAATATTTCCATAATATTAGTTTTCGTTATCTATGTTTGAATTGAAACAATTCTTGGGATTATATTTGTTTTTAACAATAATATAATATTATGTTACTAAATTAACATATGCCAGTTTAAAGTTTTCATTTTCCTTCTAATATTGTTTATTGTCTATACATATACCCATTTCTTCGGGAGAAAATTTTTTTCTACTATATTGGGTATTAAACAGTTAACGAAAGAAAATTGGATATTTTACATCTCTATAAGCGCTTGTTTCCTTGTATTGGATATATGTATGTGTGTTTGTGTGTATGTATATATATATATATAT
>NC_068990.1:18488505-18489779 GCF_001194135.2 Octopus bimaculoides
TATATATATACATGTGTGTGTGTGTAAATAGATAGATAAATAAATAGATATATGAAAATGATATTATATGTCATACATATATTAATGTAACTGTGCGTGTGTGTGTGTGTGCTTGTCGGTCTGTCAATTGGCATAAATAAAATATTTTAATACTTCAATGAAAATTTAGAACAATGCAGCTGTTGCGAAAAGAATACCAGCAGGTGGATAGAGACCAACTTCATTTGATACAGTCAAAACACTTGACAAAACTAATTATTGTTATACATCTCAGGATATACACAATCACCAGAATCTGCTTGTATATTTGTGATAAATTTCCTTGTTGTCTTGTTGATGAGCAAATATTGTGATTTTTGACGGTAAAACGACAAGAGAAGATCAACATGTCATAATCCGATGTGAATCTTGTGAAAACAGCAGGATGCAGGATGATAGAGAATTAATATTACTTTAAAGCATGAAGGTAAGATGATAAAGTGATGAAAGAGGGAAGGTCAAATATAGAGATATAGAAATATCGAAGGTATATAGTGTAAACAGTATAGATCGGCTTCAAAGAAAATCATTCCGTTTGGTTGTATTAAATCTCTTGGCAAGATGTTTAATAATATTTTCCAAGATTACTCCTTCACACACTCGCGCCCGCATATGTGTATGTATATCCGAATACATAATTATGTAAGTAGAAACATACACACATTTTCGAATGCATGTACGTACGTATATACACATACACATATTAACATATGTATATATGAATATATACATATATGTAAATATAAATACATATTCATATACATATGTATCTATGTAGGTTGGTACGTGTGTTTGTATGTATTTATATATATGTATGCATATATATATGCATATATATATGTATATATACATATATATATACACATAATGTGTGCATGTACTTAGATGGAATACATTGTAAACGTTGTGTAAACGTTGATATATGGAAACATGTAAATGTGTGCACCCAAACATATATATACAAATGTATGTGTATATATAAGTGTGTGTATATATGTATAATTCTATATATATATATATATATGCATATTTCACTGTGTACAGATATACGAATTCCTGCCTATATACCTGCATATGCATGTATATATATATATATATATATATATATATATATATATGTGTGTGTGTGTGTGTGTATATGTATATATATTTATGTATATATATGTATATATATGCATACATATATACATATATATATATATATGTATATGTATATATATATACAAACACACACA
>NC_068990.1:18489858-18490799 GCF_001194135.2 Octopus bimaculoides
ATATATATATATATATATATATATATAAATATATATATATATATACACACGTATACGTGCATATATATATATATACATATATCTATTAATATTTATATATCCGTACATGCATACATATATGAGTATGTCTATATATGTAACTATATGCATGAAAATACATCCATAAAATATACAAATCTGCACATACATACATACATGGATACATACATATCAGTTAAATATCAGATGTCGGCAAAAAAGAGAGCGCTCACTACCATGGTAGAGACTTATATCTTATTTTCGTCAAGTCAGCCTCTCGCAATTATGAATTTCACATGCACACACGCAGAATCTTGAGCCAAGTTGTGGCGACTTGCCTGGATATCCTGTCAGATTACAGGTGAAGATCAAAGTAGCAAGAGGTTGACTAGACAAAAATCTATCTATATATATATAACCGTCCGTCTGTCTCTACCTCTCTCTCTCCTCTCTCCCCACGTGACCGATGTTCGGCCAAGCCTGACCCTTCTTTCTTGGTTCGGCCGCCGTCCGTGCAACATCTATATTCCTCCCTGTGCCTGTGAAATGTTGTATCCCTACCGTAAGGCTTTACTTCCACACACGCCAGCTTAATTTAATTCGTGCTTAGCCGAAAGACACCTGTTCTTATGTCCTGTTATTTGTATGTGTGTAATATTCTCCGTTTGATTCCCTCCTCGTTTTCGTATACATTCGCTGCTTTCTTCCAAGGAATCTAATCTTCTTAGCTTAGTTGTTCCTTGGGGCTGCCAGATTGGAGCAACCTCGAGTACAACCAGCCGAAATTGCAAAGTTAATCTTGAACTCAACTGAGGAAAGAAAATTCCGAATGACCTGTCCTTGTTTTCTTTGAATCATCTATCTGGATGTTTTTGTTGTCCCTTTTTTGAATCCCCTGTCTGCATGTTTTGTTTTCTTGTCCC
>NC_068990.1:18491027-18495273 GCF_001194135.2 Octopus bimaculoides
TATATATATATTATATATACATATATATAGATAGATATTTATATATATATATTCATATAATATACGAGCATTTATATGTACATTTAATTGCATACATACAAACACATGCACACACACGCATTTACTAATGTTAATGTAAATATCTATAATCTACTATTTCTATAAATATATATAGGCTAGCATTTATATATACATATCAATAAATATAATATGTGTTAATATTACTACAAAACATACGTGTAAATGTGTTCATACTAAAAATTACACAAACATACACATTTATAACAAATTGTATGAAACCTAATATTTATAAATGCACAGACCTACACCTATGTATATAATTGTAAAGAAACATGAAAGTAGTTTGCCAGCATGATATTGCAATTTAACATGTCTAAATATAATTGCATGGGGTTTTAATAATATATGAAATTATGTATGTAGATATACATTATTAAAAATATTTTAGGACACACATATATATATCCGACTCTTTCTTTCTGTCTCTTTCACCTTCTTTTTCTATATCCTCCCCCTCCGTGTGTATGAGTGTGTGTGTGTATGTGTGCATGTGTGAATATGTGTCTGACAGAATGCCGTATATGAAATTATACCGCATGCAAGATATGAAATTATAAAAGAAAATCAGCGTGTTCGTGCACACACACACACACACACACACACAGACACACACACACACACACGCATACATTCATATATATACATTCATATATATATATATGTATATATATATATATATATATATATATATATATATATATATATATATGTATATATATGTATATTATATATATATATGCATATATTTATGCATATGTATCTATGTTTCTGTGTATGTTGGCATGTATGTATACGTTTATATGCTTCCCGTGTAGGTAAACAAAATCTGTAGACAGAAATATCTCAGTGTAAAAATGTAAAAACACTCTGTGAACCGAAGTAAACACGTTGGCTTTAGAGGGAAATATATATTGATCAAACAGCAAAATCTACTAGAAACATATGGTCCTAATCGATTCCACTAAAGTGAGCAATATATACTTAGTTACTCTATTGTTCATTAGTTACAAGGAAAAACTATTGTATACACATATGAATTTAGATTTATACACATACTAATTCACATGCGAGTACGTTTTTTTAATATCTAACATGTAGACGGAGGTGGGATGTATTCATGATAAGCCATACTTAGTTACGTAACTTGATTTCGAATTTTGCCAATGTCTTCGTATATTTTCATGTTTTAGTTGAGAGTAATCCAAGTATAGATGTATCGTACTAGAGAAGCTGCTATCTTTTCTACTCTACTACCTGAAATGTTTTAGACTTGTGCCTATGTAGTCTAACAGAGAAGCTCCTCAAAAACCAACCTCTTCAACGATGTTTTAATTGAAATTCTAATTCCTTGTGCCATCTGTGTTCCACTGACGTTATCGTTGTTCCAGCATCGACACATTCCGCTTCGTTGGTCGGATATACTAGCGCAATCTAATTCAAGAGGAATAGTGATCCTGTCTTTACGAATAGCGCCCCTTGCACAGAAATTTAGAAAACTTTAGGTATAGGGGAAAGATTCAATCAGTAAAACAATTTGATAGAACAAGAAACTTTCTCTGATGGTTCTACCATCCAAAGCTAAGATAATGAGCCTACGTGCCACCACTTGATTCCATCGTAACTTGGCCTCTTGTTGCCATTTCCCAAATTTCAAACTTGCTCGCTCCAGATCTATTCTTGCACCTTGACGGAATGACGTGATTTAATGCAAACTAGGCCATTCCTAAATGGTACAGCACGTGTATACGAGGAAGTATAAAGAAAACTTCTAGTGGAAGCAGCCTAATAAAATAGGGTATAAACTGAGGGATAAAAGTAGAATATTTGTGTCAAGTAAAGGAAAAAAACCGTGTAAAATGCACTGTAACATCTGTAATGTTCAACTAATGAACAGGATTGTATATACTTTTATGAAAACATTTCATTATATTAATGACAGAGGGAAATATAAATTTCGACTCATATCACAGAAACTAAAGTGGAAATGATTGCACTAAATAACATATATAATCTCTGTCAAACTCATAATCCTAATTTTATGATTAATTAAAGAAATATAAATTTATCAGAGAGCTTTCAGGCATTTGTAAAATATATCCAATAACAGTGTTAAGGAAAGGCTGAGAAACATCTATGATAAAATTATTTGATATAGTTGACATCAAATAGTAATATCAATTTGATATAATAGACACTCCTATTCTACAAATAAGCATCAATGATTAAAAGTCCTAAGATTTTCGAAGCTCTTTTCTGTCTCCACAAATAATCACATATACATAATAATAACGCAAAATCGATTCTCTTCATTAACGAAAGAATATGGTTATAACAACGACATAATTTACACAAGTTTTTGGTAGAGGTATGGAATTCAGAAACACAACTGAATTTTCAAATGTATTTCGTTTTATATTTTAAACGAAGTCTACCAGAATTTCCAAAATATTCATTAAATAATCTATGTTAGTAGCCGTCTATTAATCTTCTATTAAACTCTAACACCAACTTATACAACTCAGTAAAGTATAAGCCCATTGATTCGCCCTACAGTATCATCTATTCTTTCAATACTCGGAAAATCAAGCTAAAAGACTGAAGGAAAAATATACGTAAACTATCCAATGATTTTAACCCCAAATTACAATAATCACCCTTATCAAATAGTGAGTATTTTAGAAGTAAAATTTAACATTAAAGAGACGATAATCAATGACAGCGCAATATTATATAGAATATAATATATATTTTCCATGGTTTAATAAAGATATTCGTAAGTTTAGGGAAGAGACTCTCTTACATTTATTATGGCGAAACCTTATTCAAAACAGTAACATGCCTGTTTAATACTGTATTAATAATCTCCGTTTGTACAGAGACCATTTAATATCATATACGTGCACACTTTTACGTGACGACATTTTAAAGAAATGTCATGAGATATATTAGATAGTATGCAATAAACGTTAATATTTCCATTGGAAAAAAAATATATATATATACAATGAAACATTGCACTGTCCTTCTAGTCATTGACATAGTGATAATTTTCAAAGCAAATTCATTCAAAGTAGCTATTAAACAGCTACACATTTCGCCAGCATTCTATCAATCATTCAAACAAAACTGAAAAAATTAAAATTAGTAGGATGTGACATGGTATTCAGCACCCGCCAAGCGCAAAATATATGTCTAAAATGACTTACTTATGCAGTCAATCTCTTATTCTCATTAGTCAGAAAGGAAAAATTAACATGAGATCAATTTAAGATTAGATATAATCACCACTTATTATTTATTCGTAGCATTGCAAAGGGAATTTCACCCTGAACTAGTGGCTCACAATCTAGGATGGAATACAATAAGCTTCGTTACATATTTGACGTATTAGAAAGAGTATTTGACTTTGACCTAGAGACACACAATTGAAGATTAAATATAATTATCTTTCTTACATATTTGTAATATTACCAAGTCGATTTTTGTTCTGACCTAAATATACACAATCTCAGATTAGACATAATGCGCTGACCAAGTGACACGAAATTTGATATTAAAGATTAAGAACTTCGTTATATATTAATACAGTTGCACAGACATTTTACTCTGACACAGTGACAAATAATTTAAGATCAAATATCATAATTTTTATTATGTATTCGTAGAAATACGAATATGTTTTGACTTTGATTTAGTCACATATATCTGATTCTTTCATATTCTGAAAAAATATTAAGTGTACGTGCTGTATTAGATGTTACACAAAGCTTACACATTCAACGATAGATTCTGTGACTTATGTATTCTTAACTGAATAATCATATCAATTTTTTTTTTATTGTTGTTCCTCTTTACGAAAACACCTTCTTAGATACAATAATGGTTTCTCGTCAAATTTAACTGCAAATACAACAAAATATGACATTAAGAAAACTGTTTAACGTCCTAAAATATCACAATGGAGTTAGAATTATCTACTAAAAAATAATGCTTCTGGCTTTATCATAATACCTGAATTTTAAAGACGCATAAGAAAATACTTTCAATTATCTTCACATAGCAGCACTTTTAGACAAAAACAACAATGGAATTATGAAAAAAAAAAGAATGCAAGTTATCATTTGAGTGATTAAACATGCACACACACACACACACACACACACAC
>NC_068990.1:18495504-18496167 GCF_001194135.2 Octopus bimaculoides
ATATATATATATATATATATATATATATATAGTATACATAATACGGAGTTTTAGTTCACTGGTGATCTAAACGAATAGGTACGCTGGTAAGTACTGTAACGGGTTTTCAGGGCTCCAAGCTCAAGACCGAAACGGGGGCTATGGAACTATTTTGGGTTTCCGATATGGCGGATATATATTTGTGAAAGAGGACAATAAACGCCAAGGCATAACAAGCATCTCAAGTCATATACATTATTATACTTAAATTAGTTGAGGTCTTACAGCTGTTTCTGCGATATCGCAAGTGATAGGCTAGCTTGCCCGAATATGGGGTATTCTGTCATCAGAGACAAATAGAGACAATATGAAGGATTTAGACATGAAAATAATCAAAGACGGACATGGAAAATTCACTGATAATAATCAATGAAATAGAAGAGTAGAGATTAAGGAAATAAGGAAATAAAGTTTACAGTTCATTTTTCCAAAGGTATGAGTGCTAGTCCTTCGGTAAAATCCTAGGTAAATCCAGGCAAGGGATGATTAGTGTTTTCACAGCATAAATATCCAGGCAACATTTTGTCCTACTGACCCAATTGACCCAACGATGCGCATGCGCGAAATTAACAATATGAAATGGCGACAATTTACCCATCGCACCCTATATATATATGTATATAT
>NC_068990.1:18496177-18498936 GCF_001194135.2 Octopus bimaculoides
TATATACAAATATATATACACGAATATAAAGTGTATATACCTTATATAAAGGTATATGTATATATAAGGGTCTGAAGGTGTGCAACACACACACGTACATACGCATACATATATACAAGCATACATGCGCACACACTCACACACACTCACACATACATATATATATATATATATGTATGTGTGTGTATGTGTTTGTGTGTGTGTCTGTGTGTATGTGTGTGTGTGTGTTTGTATGTGTGTGTGTGTGTGTGTGCCTGTGTGTGTGTTTCTGTGTGTGTGTTTGTGTGTGCAAATATGTTGTTGAAACTGAAGTAGCTCGTGTTCATTTGCGTTGACACAAATTAAACTATGAAATTAATTTCCTCTGCTAAGAGGAGAAAAGAATACTGGACCATTATTGCTTTAACCCTTCGTCTGCATGAAAGAAACAGCTTTGAAATTTCTGAAATTTCAAGATCTGAGGAAAGTATATAACCTAGTCAAACTGGGTGAAGAATGATGCCATAAATATAAAAACCTAGTGTGCACGGTATATTTAAAAACAAAATATGTCAGAGGTTAAACGAAGACTATCGAATTGACCGTATAGGTAGCTAAAATTCATAGCCAAAGGCTATACAGCGGGTTATTTCTTTCACCAGATAGAGAAAAAGGACATTATGGACAATCATTTCTTTTTAACAGGATATCCATGCTAACAACATTCTGCTCTCCACCTCTGCATACACTATTTTTAATGTCCTGTATTCGTTCTTCAAATTTTCACAGCAAATCCGATAGAACTGTTTACCAAATTCCTCCACGTAAAATCGATAGAGAAAACAAAAGACGAAGACAGGTGAAGGCATAAAATTGGAAAAGCTATTGACATTTCGAGCCTACGCTCTTCGACGGAAAGGATTCAGAAAGAGGGAGAGAGAGAGAGAGAGAGAGAGAGAGAGAGAGAGAGAGAGAGAGAGAGAGAGAGAGAGAGAGAGAGGGATAGAGAGAAAGGGAGAGAGAGAGCGAGAGGGAGAGAGAGAAACAGAGAGAGAGATCGAAAAAAGAGTGGAGAAAAAATATTCGTGGGGATTTAACGTAATGAAATAACCGGATGACGGAGGTTGAATGGAAGGGAGATAATAAAGCTAACTCGGCTGACCTAGGGTGCGCAAGCGAGTGTGTGTGAGTGTGTATGTCTGAATGGGGGCGAGCCCGTGTGAATGTATGTGCGGGCGAGCTTAAAATTATGTGATCTCTTTGTTTGCGTATAGAAGCGTGTGGGTGTATTTGCATAATTAACCTAGCGCGTGCATTACGTGTATTTGCATGTTAGTGTGCGTATTGACATGTGTATATGTGTGTTAGGCTATCGTGTGTGTGTGTGTGTGTGTGTGTGTGTGTGTGTGCAAACACTAGAGCATAAGTGTGCGTATGACAGCGTGTGTATATGCGTATAAGTAACCTAGTGTGAGCGATGTATGGAGTGATGTCCGTATCGTGTATTTGTGTTTGCGTGTGCGTATGGACGTGTGTATATGTGTGTGAGGGTGTGTATAGTGTGTGCTTGAAGCTATCGTGTGTGTGTATTGTGTGTGCGTGTGCAAATGCTTGTGCGTAGCAGTTGATGTATGCTTGTTCGCGTGGGTGTGCACGCGTGTGTTAGTGCTAGGAGTGTGTGTGTATATCTGCATAATGGTGTTTTGTGCTGGTACAGGGACACGTTGTGTGCTAGTGTGTCTGGAGTGAGAAGGTGTATGTGAGTGTATGTTTATGTGTGTGTGGGTGTGTGTGTAATGGGGTATGGTATGGGTACTGAGTTGAACAGTGTGTATGGATGTTTGTACAATGATGTGTGTGTGGTGAAGGTACTGAGATAGGCGGTGTACAGGTTGTGGTTGGGAGGGGCAGTGAAGAGTGGGAAGTGTGTATGTATGAATATGTGTGGGGTTGATGTTAGATGAAGAGAGGTGGCGAATTAAGGCCTTAAGAAGCAAACACATGTAAGGGAAAAATATTTACATTTGACGGATATTTGTCCTCATCTTATGTGTGTTTCGGCTGATATACCCTCCAGGTGTCTTGGGGAAATTTTGAATCTGGGTCCTCATTCCTAAGGTATTTTTCGATGTTGTTGTTATTACTATTATCATTATCATTGTTATTCAGGTCACTGCTTGGAATTGAACTCGGAATCTTGGGGTTAGTAGCCCGCGCTATTAACCACTACGCCATATGTCCGTGAGCAATTATAGAATGAATTTTTAGGGCTTATAAATCTAATATTTTCTTATCCTTTCTTGATACCGGTTCTCATATGCTACTCATATCTGCACTTGGTCTGCTTAGGAGGTTGTTGTGTCCAAGCATATGTGCTGCTTCTTTTATTTTACGTATGTTTCAGTAGTGTTCCCTGTCTATTATTTTAACTTCATGCCACAGGGGGAGGTGGTCTCCATTTTTGCATACATGATCGTCTATACCCTATTTATCAATATCTTCCCGTGTCATAGCTTTGCGATGTTCCTCTACCCTTATTTTGAAGGGCGGCATGTTTCGCCTTTGTATAACCTACCACAGCTGCATGGGATGGAATACGTGCAGCTTTTGGCCATATTCTCTTCTATGCGAAGTGTTGTATTACTCTTGAATACTGTCCTGATGTCATATGGGCCGCATATCGTTTGTATCTTTTCGGAGAGGCCTTTCACGTAGGGTAGACAGACTGTAGACAGTTTATTGGTTTCATCCTCTCTTTTCTTCATAATTGGAGTAGATAG
>NC_068990.1:18498946-18502762 GCF_001194135.2 Octopus bimaculoides
CACACACACACACACACACACACACACACACACACACACACACACACACACACACACACACACGAAATACAATCATATACTTTTGATACACACATCTATTTCTCGCATCACAAGTACGGATGGTAAGCTAAGAATATTTCAACTATCCTGTTCATTTTGCTCGTCATTTTCCCATATATTGTACAGAAATGATTTACTACTAATTGCTGAAGAGACGAAAGTAGAAAAAATGCTAACCACGGAGAAAAACTTATAACATCTGTCCAGTATGAAATGTGGTGCTTTATTAGGCATCAGAAATGTTTTTCGTACTAACTGCCGCTAAAAACAATGCGCAGGATATGTGTTTATTCGGTTATTAACATTTGTACTTATAATTTCTTCTGAGAACCATTTCACATATTGAGTATCACTGTAGATTATATATCTAGAAATTGATACGTTGATATGTTTAAAAATAAAATATATATATATATATATATATATTTATCAAATCTGAACGTATAATTCTCTGGAGAAGAATTTTTGTTTACCTTCTTAATATCAAATAAAAAGAAGCATAAAATTCTCACTCTATATCTTATAGCATATTCATGTAATGTATATGTAGACATCTCGTTATCATCCAAAATACGAAGACACACTTCTTTTACGAACGCTACATAAGCATTTATGGTTGTTTTCATAATGGCGTCAAGTTCGGCATGAAACTTTGAATCTCATATTTTCTTTTTCAATATTAATTATCTTTCATTCCATGTTTT
Organism: Octopus bimaculoides; assembly: GCF_001194135.2. Classification (NCBI taxonomy): domain Eukaryota; kingdom Metazoa; phylum Mollusca; class Cephalopoda; order Octopoda; family Octopodidae; genus Octopus; species Octopus bimaculoides. The sequence continues at coordinate 18,499,711 of NC_068990.1, forward strand.
ATTCATTATATACAGCAGCATAATATGTATTGTGATAATCTAGATATGTATAATTGAATAAAATGGAGTGTAACGAAATATAAAATAGGAGAAATATGAAAACAAATTTACGATAAAATATATCTTGTAATACGAAGAATACAAAGAAAAACACGATATTGTGTTTGTTACCTGTTTAATAGGATAAACACTGTGATGGATTATAGAATATGATTGGATTATCAATAGATTTCAATCAGTAATATAAGGCAAAGAAACCTCTCAAAATATATATCGATCAAATTCAAAGAAAACAAAGACATTTCAATGTTTTGTGTTGATAGTAAGATAGAGGGATATTACTTGATATAATTTATATGTTCGGAGTAAGAGTTCTTAATCCTTTTACGCCGCTTATAGAGGCTTCTTTGAATTCCTCAAAAGTAGTTTATAAAAAATTGACAATAGGCAAATCCTTCAAATTTGCGAAAGAAATCTATTTTGTACAGCCATTATGCTTTTTTCAATGATTGAAGGATTTATTTGAAGTTTCATACTCCAAAGTAAATTCCTTTTTATCAATCACAAATTGACCCGGAACATAAACCAAAAAAAAAATTTATTTGTTTGTATGTGATTAGTCATATTGATTCAAGGAACATTTCGTTGGGTATCAGTTCATCAGCTGCTCGGTTCCATAGGGCATTTAATCCATTCAGGCATTCATATTAATAACACAACCGCTTAGTCTTATACTTTACAACCAGATAGATGATGAGAAATCGATATTACAATAGATCAATGAATTGATCCTATTTATTGCACTTGTACAGTGTATAAATATTCAGCGTTACGATATTATCACGCAAAAAGCCCATCCGAGCATAAAGACACTATGCAATGTTGTTGTTTGAATCAATTAGTTTAGCTGAAATACTCACATTTTTTGTCAATGTCTCAGTACTTGACATATAACAGTGTTGCTCATCTACTTCTAATGAATCACTACATGAACGTTTATATCAGATGGCCGTAGGTATTGAAGTTTCAACGCGGGAAAAAGGAGCATACAATCTGATGTTCCTTATAATTGGTTAGCAACCATTCGATTCATTTTAATGATTCACTAATTTATATGCATGTACACACGTATATCAATGATATCGTGATAGGCGAGTGCTACAAATGGCTTAGAAGGTGTTTCGTTTACTAGGAGAGGGACATCTTAGGCAGAAGTAAAAGGCTAAATCAGCTTAGAGGAAATGGATTTCGCATGGAAGATGCAACGTGATTGCTCGATCAGCTAAAAATAGCAACTAAATGCCCCTAAAATTATATTCTATTGCCTGTTCAAGTGGAAATCAATCTTAAATAATACGGTTTCATATGCAACAACAAACTAGTTTCATATAGTTAAAATACTTCTGAACATAAGTGTTGACGATCAGAGTTTGATGAAGGAACGTCAACAACAATTTTCATATTATATTCTTATAGAAAGAAGAGTTGTCTCCCCTGAACTTATAAGTTTTCTTATATATTTTTCTTTAAATATCTAACCTCAATAAAATATGATTGAATCACAAATAGTATTTATGTTTGTAAAAAACTTTTATCGTTTTAAATGTCGAGACATCGCAATTCCTTTTACTTACCAATTTATTTTATAACTGCTTCATTTCTTGTCCTCATCAATTCTCTTTTAATATATAAGAAGAACTGGGGGAAACTAAAAAGTGAAAGAAAATCATTTCATGTTAAAATGAGAATTATGTATTATTATTAAATAAAGTAGAAATTTTCCTAAACGATATCTGAAGCAGTGAAATGACATCTGACACGTTTCTAACGTAAGTTAAATGAAATTGAAGATGACATTCTAATGCTGTGATTCAATTAATTCCTCATTCAGATTTTTCTGTAGGCTGAAGGTGTTATTAAACTTTATTTAGCAAGAGCAATGCACTAACGCAAACAAATGTTAGCGAAACAGTTTTTTTTCTCATTTCTTGTCTTTTTTTCCCTGTGTTTGATGGGCATTTCTGTTCATTTGTTCTGGCAGCCCCGCTGCATCAGCCATTCAACTTCTGAGTCATAAAAATCGCTTGGAAAAATAAAACAAAATGTTTCTTTGGATAGACAGCGATATTTACAAACAATTTTTGTACAAACGGATTTTCTTGGCATATCGTTCGAAACAAATATTTTCTATTACTCTATTTTATTTTATCATTAATTATTTTTTATACTATTCAGTTGTTCAGAATTGAAGGCTAATGTATAGCATTTTTCGATATGAATATCTGAAGGAGATTTCTCTGGTATTTCCTGATGTTGTTTTATAAATTTTAAAGCTGACGCATGTTCACTGCTAAATTCAATATCAAATGCATTTGAAATTCATAGACGTAGTCATGTTTATTAAACATGTGGCATTAGAATTAAATATTTTTATTATTTTTGTTATGAATTTGCCAGAGGAGAAGTAGCTTCAAATATGACCTTTGCAGCAATTTGGAAACTTGTAGAGAAAGCGCAAGATACAATTCTCAGGTCAGAGACCTAAGCCGAATGCATGCAACAAGGCAGAGATCGCTTACGTCATCCAAGTGTTAGGTATTGGTGCAAAACAAAGAGACGTGTTAAGTCTACGCCGTAAGAATAGGTACATATCATCTGACAGGCTTCCGCGGAGTTTGTGTCTACTCGGTTCCACTTGCCTTTCCTTAACTCCAGGCTGTTTATAGAAGAAACGTTTCCAAGGTGCAACACCGTGGGAGCGAGTACAAAGCTACGTCGATTGCAAAGCAAACTTATTAAGGACAAAATCGTGCCTGAAGCGATATCACAAGCTACGACTTTAAGATATCAGAATTATCAGAGAACGGGGCGAAAGAGATAGGGAGATATTGTGAGTGCGAGATGGTGGGATTTATGACTTTGCAAAGGGTATCAAAAGAACAAATAGTATAGCTAAGGCACAGGCATGGTTATGTAGTTAAGATCGCTTTGCAAATGTGTGGTTGTGTCTCACCGCGTGGCATTTTAGCTCGTTTTATATATATATATATAT
>NC_068990.1:18503667-18515701 GCF_001194135.2 Octopus bimaculoides
TATATATATACACGTATATATATAAAGAACCCAACATGTGTTTGAGGGAACACAATCCAGCTCAGCGAAAGTCAGTAGTGGTGTCCCATAAGGTAATCTGTTGGGCCCACTCCTCTTCATTATTTACATCAACGACATAGTAGATGTCATCAAATATTCTACATTGAAAATCTTCGCAGATGATTCCAAACTCCAGAATGCCATACACGGCATGAGAGACCAAACATGCCTTCAGTCAGATCTGTTTGCTCTTGTCCAATGGGCGGAAAAAAGCAATATGCTTTTAAATGAAGATACGTTTGATTCGGCCCACTTTGGGAAGGAGGAAACTCTGAAATTACCATATGCTCTTCCCTCGGGCGACCTCCTAGTGTCATTCAACAATATCAGAGATCTTGGAGTGATTGTTGATAACAATCTAAGCTGGAATTCCCAAGTAAACAGCAAGGTCTAGAGATACCTACATCATCATCTTCCTCTACTCTACTTTTGCCCGACTCCACCTTGAATACTGTTGCCCATGGTTGTCCCCCCATACGAAACAAGTCATTATGAAAGTAGAGGCATTCCAGAAGTCAATAACAAGAAAGAGAGACGGAATGAGCGTCATTGATTATTGGGGTCGACTAAAAAACACAATCTCTAATCTCTCCAACGCCGCCGGGAGCGCTACATCATTTGTGTCATGTGGAAAATATTCCATCAATATTGCACAAATGATGTTGGCATCAATTTTAAAATCCATCCAAGACTTGACCCCGTGATAACCGCCCACTACAAAAATCGAACTCTGTATACATAGTAATATTACATCATAATTACTTCACCTCAACCGGTGCAGCTCTCTTCAATACCATACCAAAATACGTCATAACGGAAACGGATCCCATAAGATTCAAATGTTCACTGTACAAATTTCTTCAAAAAATCCCAGTCCAACCTCCTACACCCGGATATGTCTCCAACAATAATGACCCTTTGCTAGTGTTGGCTACGGTACCCCATATATGACTAAAAGGTTTCACCACGTGGTGCTATTGAGTTAGATATGTCATGTGCCTATACTGGCCGAAACCTATCAAAATTATCAAAATTATTCTGAGTGTGCGTATGTGTCTTTGTGCTTCCATTTGTCCCACTCCACCGTTTGACGACTGGCGTTGGTTTATTTATATACCCGCTAATTAGCAGTCGCAAAAGAGCCTGATAAAATAAGTACTAGATTTATGAAAACATTTAAGTACTGGGACCGATTTCTTCGACTAACACCCTCCAAGGCTATGTTCCACCGTGAACGCAGTCCAATGACCCTAAACAAATGCAAAATATAAGATTTATAAAAATGCTTTATGCGAAGCCACTCGTTTAATATATCGGCAACATAGGATACCAAAATGGTTGCGTGCGAACACTAATCTTAATCTAAAGTACCTGTCAGAAGTTTACTTTCACAAGTGCTGATGACAGTTTAGACACGAGACAATTGCAGCATTGAATCTTTCTTTTTATGCACTTTGTGATTTGAAATTTCACCGGAAGTGTAGACCAGTTATTTTGAGTGAGTGAATTAAAGAGAAAGGTGATTGTTATATAAATTATAGACTGGGTATTTTAAATTTAGTTAAAGAAAAACATTAATATTCCATACATAAAATGTAACAATTTTAGTTGATTATATTGATTTCAAAAATATTACTGGTGTCCTATTTTTTTTAAACGAACAAAGAAATAAAATACAAAATCAACCTTAGCACACGTTGAAATCAATATAGATTGACAAATTAAATCAACCATGTTGTACCAACTAACCTGGATCCGCCTTTGGGTCTTTATTAAGCAACTATCTGTTTTAGATTTATCCATATTTAATTAAAGCCCGCAATTATATTTTTAGATGGGTGCCTTTGTATTAAACCAACTTCATAAACTAATTAATGGAAAGGTTAATCATTTTAATAAAGCCTACCAAAGTGAAGTGAATTTTGTTAGAACACCCTCTTCCCAGAAAATCGTTGAATGATTCAATCTATTTAATCACTCCCTCTGCCGTTTCACTATGCACATCATAGAATTGTACAGAATTTAGTTATTTCCACTGCTTGCTGTTTTATTGCCATGCAAATAAAATAGTTATTAGTTATTAGTAACAGCCATATATAGCGATAAATATACACCAGTTACATATTAAGGAATATTTCACAAAGTATATCCCTATCTTACTGTGTAGAACTTGGTCTTAAGCCAGCTGCGAATAAATCAATGTTATTGACGTAATTCATAGCTCTATATTTTTTCTTTGTCTACAATCGATTATTTCACAAAGTACGTTCAGCTGAAGATTCACGTAAAGTTCGCATATTGTTAGAAATACTGAAGTATTTAGTTGCATTGCATGACGTTTACTAGAATATAAAACACATACGTCATTAAACCATAGCTTGGCACAATACTGACTATAAAATATATATAGCATGCGTCTACTCTACAAAAATAGCCACAATGTGTCTTTTTAAAATTTTTTATAACATCTTTCTGCATAATCTAAATAATATAGCAAGTACTGCATTATATTTTCTTTTACAAAAATTTTCAATTTCGCGTCGAAAACTTTCCCCCACGGTCAAAAATTACGAGTGAGGTCGTAATTGAGCTTCAAGTCGTTGCCTCGTGTATGACAGTTACATTTATTTATGAAACAAGGAAATTAAGTCTGGTGGAACTTAGAACGTAAGGGACATATCTTAAAGTGACTTCCAGTATAACGTTCGACCCACATATATTCCAATATTTACGATAATGGAACTATACGGATTTTAGGTCTACTCAATATAATTTCCTATCTCACAACATACGACTTTGTAGACAATATATTCTAATACGCTAGACTTTGAACTTTGAACGAAGTGATTGAACTTTGGCATTGTTGATGCACCGGCACCCCTTTGAAGGGTTCAGTCGAGCAAATGGACCCCAGCATCTATTGTCTCTCAGCCTGGTTCTCATTCCATCGCTCTCGTTTACCATATCGTTAATTTTGGAGAACATAAAAAAATAGCACTGGTTGTCAAGCGATGCCTGGATAAACACAAAGGCATGCACGCACTCATACTTAGAAATCTCTATAAATACATGCATGCATATATATATATGCATGTATGTATATATATATATATATATATATATATGCATGTATGTATGATGTGCTTCCGTAGTTCCATCGACCAAACCCCACTCACAAACCTTTGGTCGTTTATTTAGGGGCTCTAGCGGAAGTCACTTCCCCAAGTGTTGCAGAATAGGGTGGAACCCAAAACTACATGCTTACAAGGCAAACACTTAATCATTTATCCATACATATTTGTTGTAGAAAGGTGTCACAATTACACTAATAGAGCTGTTTTACGTTGTTTCTCTCTGTAGACACTACATTATTATGTTTAACGTCACTTTATCTCGAAATTCGTATCCACTAATTCACAGAAACCGACTTTATTTTAACTGAAATGTATCTTTTGTGATTAATATATTCATTCATAAAGCAACAAACTCCTTTTACACAAGTTAGTGGATAATATATTCTCATAAAATGTACAATGTTTCTTATGCGCCACACAATTCATGGTAATCAAACTTTTATGATAGAGGAAACAGGAATATTTTTTAATATGATTTATTATTTTAGTTAAAATAACAACCATTTAAAGCAGCAGCCGAATGTCCCTCAAACTGTATTCTCTGTCCGATGCCCGATAACACGCCACCGCCACTCCTGCATCCCAAGTTAAATCACTTTTCTTCTTGTTATCAGTATTGTATCTCCCCCTCGCAGATATTCACTAACAACTACACGCATTCCTTCTTCCTCATGATGTCGCCTCTTTAGGCTCTACTCCCACTTGTACATATTTATCGTGAAACGATTGATCTGCTTTTGTTTATGCAGAACATTCTGTTGATCTCAAAGATGTCGGTGGGTCAAGATCGAGATAGTGAGATAAGTTCCATAGTCTCAGTTGCTCACATCTCGGTTATTCCTGATAGGAGTTTTATGGAGGACACTAAGGAATCTACCCACGTGACCTTCTCAGGAATCGTACTCGTAGAAAACCGATTCATGAATGGATGCGATGAAAAATGTATACAATTTCAATACAAGTCTCCAGACATTTCATCGTCAGTATTCTTTTTATAGAAACAGCATTAATGCATTGTATTTCAAACTAATTTAATAATAAATCTCCTCTCTTTGAAGGAGAGATATTGCAGTCATTTGGTTTAAGTTTGATTAACATTACGAAACGTATGAATCCTCAAATATGGAGATCTGAAAAGTAAATTTTAATGACTTTTATGTGAACTGAAATATCTGAGCAGATAACTTATTGGCTTTTTGTAGCCATGAGCCGTGGACTTTAATGTCATTACAATATATATGACGTGTGACTTGAGGAAGGAATTTTACTGATTTTAACATCAAAGAGAAGCAAAAGAAACCTGATATTGATTTACGTCTTTCAAGAAGGCTACCAAGTGCGGAAAATCAAAAGGATTTGTTAATTTCCTATTTTATAAACGAGACCATCCCCAAATTCAAGCATCTAGTCAGATAGCTAACGATGCTTCTGTTACCAGTAGCAAGTCAAAATATCGATTTCAGTTCTGCAAGCCAGAAAGCTATGGAGGTGACGCATTATTGAAAAAAACAAACCTCTAAGTGATGACTTCTCGAACTTTCTCACATAAAACTGGAACATCATGCATTTAATTAAGCAACTAAATACAAACCAACAAAAGTCATTTATGTGGTTACCTTACCTGCTAGAAATAGCAACAAAAAGCTACTGTCTTTATAACAGAAAGGACATATTGGAAATTTTAATCCGGCATGGTTGAGTCTAGAATATATTTGATCGTACATTCAGTCAAGGCCAATTTAGAGTTAAATGCAACAACAACAACAACAACAACAACAACAACAACAACAACAACAACAACAACGAAAAACTACACCTCTCAGTTCTTGAAATATATGGTGGAAATTTTTGGTGCAGTGTTAGTTGCATCATTTATGTTCTCAGACCAAATTCCAACATTATTACAAATGAAGTGAAGACGCAGTAATGGCATTTCAATCAATTTTCAGTATATTTTAACGGATGTACATTAAACGTTCTTCCATATTAATACCATCCAATCTTCAAGCCGTCACGCGATCAACGAATGAAATATTTTAGATAGAACATATAATATTTGGTATCCAAAGCCAGTTTATGTTCTGCTATCCTGTTTACAACGTCATGGTTCTCTGATCTCTGAATGTACGATGAAAATCACTAACTACGATTCATTCACAATCCTATTCTTCATTCAAAGAAGATATATTTTTCTAATTTGGCTAGAAAGGTTATTACTGGATTGATTAGTTACCTTCAGTGCCATTCATTAAGCTACTGAATTGAATATTGTTCATTTGAGATTGTAGCTCTTGATGTTAGGGTGAGATGTATATACTTAATCTATCTTCTTCTAATAATAAGAATTCACACAGATATCATTGATATAATGTCATGCCGATTACAATTATATCTTAGTTGGATTGTGGGGTTAAATTGTGTGGTAAGAAAATGAACCTTAAATTACCTTCACTACCTACATGTGTGTACCCAACTGGATGAGCATATGTTTGTTCACAGTTAGCAGTGCCTTCACCGCATCGTCAAGACGTCCATATCTTGATACTGCAAGAAAAGATTTATTATACAGTAAATTTATTCCTACAGCACCTCCTATGAAAATGTAGATATTATTAGTGCGGGAAAGCGAATAAGAAAGAATACGTTTTAAATAAGTAACGAGCTGAATATGGATTGAAAATAGTCGGAAATTGAATCTTTCAACGACGGATTACAAGACGTGATTAATAAGAAGGACATCTATTTCCCAAGTTTAGGATTTGAATGGATTCGAAAAGAAGAAATATGAAAAAGTTATTTATGGAGTTGTGCGGAATGATAGAGAGAAAGATTATACTTCTTGGAGCGACGTACAAAATTGAATATGTGTGTGTATGTATGTATGTATGTATGTATGTATGTATGTATGTATGTATGTATGTATGTATGCATGCATATGTACGTTTGGGGCTGGATATCGTAATATAGTGAACTGGAATTAACTTTTAATCAATTGAAATTGTAAATGCAGTGAAAAGGAAAGCCTTTTAGGATAATGAAAATTACTCTGAAACGGGCAAGGGAGAGAACTGAAAAGTTTTCAATTAAGTAATTTTCAATATACATTTGAGCGGTGGAAGAGATTTTGCTCGAAGCATATTTCAGTTGAAAGGTACAATGATCTGAAATTCACTAAGAAATTTACGTTACTGTGTCTAAAAATATGAACAATTTAAATAGGTAAAGGAGAGTTAATATTAAATTTAATACATTTTATTCCTCATAAATTGCATTAAAGTATTATATAAATATGGAGTAAGCTTAATTTCGGCTTCGTAATATATAAGATACAGAAACAGGACACACGGTCACATTACCAATAAAGGTTTACCAAAATTGAGAATTATTAAACATGCATAGGTCAACGAAAGGAATTCAACATGGTGATTTGATCTGCAATAGAGTATAGCTAAATCACCTTACAAGTTACAAATCTTTTTTGTCGATTACATCTCGCAGCTTTATGATTTCAAATCAACCCAGTTCTATGGACAAATTTCATCGATTTTGTTCACCTGCAGATATTCTGGTCCTGTGGCAATTTTAAACATGTCACTGTGTGAAGCCTTAAAAGTGAATTAAATTTTAAGATCATAAGGTAAGGAATCAGAATAATCGATTTGCAAAAGAGACCTGTCGGGGCATTAATATAGTTTATTCTCTTTTACAGAACTATTCTATCTTCATCTGCAGTTCGTTGGTAAATGATTTCTCCATTTGATAAAACACATTTTCCGTTGTTAAAAGACTTTATACTCACTTCGCTTCTTATGGAGCAAAAGCCCCCGACGACATTTGTACTCTGTTCACGACTCTTTACTGCTTCTCCCCCATTGGATCCCCGCTTTTTCAGCTCTGCCTCAGTATCCTACTTTCAGTTATCTTTATGCAGTCCATCCTTTTGCTTCTCTTCGTACAATCAGGGTCAGGCGTTTAATGCGGGATGTTGGTTTCATTTCTGATATAGCCGCACTGCTTTATATGTTTTCCTGAGTGAAGGTCTTGTCTGCCAGTTTTTGCTGGTTTGGAATTGTCATCGATGCTTCTGTGAACATATTTGTACCAATAAACATGTTTGCGCTACAGTTATTTGTATATCATTTACTTGTTTAAATCATTAGACTGCAGTCATGCTGGGGCACCACCATGAAGAATTTTTAGCCGAATGAATCTACTCTAGAAATTATATTTTGAAGCCTGGTATTTATTCTGTCTATTAGGCTAAGCCGTTAGGTTACGGTGACGTAAACACACCAACACCGCTCATCAAGTGCTGGTGGGGAGAAACCCACACACGAGCGCGTTATCATAGGTTAGTGCCAAATCGTGAAATATAATCCAGTCCTAGCGGTATGGAAATGGAGAAGCGTGCAGTGTGCCTCGTTAAAAATTAAATTAATTGCTAATACAGACACACGTTGACACACATTTAATCGACTAAAGTCCGATTAAATATGATTCAGTACTTAATTGATAGTTATTCTATAGACCCCAGGGAAAGAAAAAAACATTAAAATAACTATGTGGAAAACCATTGAAATTTTCTGGGCAAGCAATCCTAAGTTTTACCTTTCATATCTCCACAATCATAGAATTCTTTAGAGATCCGCATTTGGTTGCAATACAGTGCCATCAATTTCTTTAACCGTGAAATATTCTTCTCCTTCGGACTTAATAACCTTATTGTGAACCATTGTCGAACATTGGAAGTAGCACATAAGAATCATGTGGCAAGTTGATTTTCCTCCAACAAACAAATATCATTCTTGCCAATTATAGATTTATTTTTACATATGATCAAATATTTTTTTATAAAGAAAAAACTTTAAACGATATCAATGAATCATCTTACATTACTACTTATATTTTCATCGGCACCATAAGCAGGAATGGAGCACATAGATAGAGCTGGAACTATATACTATTACAAACATAATCTACTGATCTATAAATTCTACAATTCTACACACGTTGCGTTCCATACATAATTGTATTTTCTTGTCAGACATTAGACAATATGAAGTATATAGACGTATATAACATATTGTATATTGATAGGTTTAAAACAATTTATACATTAGCAAAATAAACAGAGTTGCCTGCCAAATCAAATATGATACTTCATGACATTTAAACAAGTTTCTTTTTATACAGCTATCAGCTATTATAAAACAAGACAGTCTTATTCACAACGTAACACTACGTTGTTGTAAATCTAACGGAATAATTTATAAATGAAAACAAATTAAAACAATAAAAGAAAATTTATATAAAAAATACAACAGTATAAATCTAAATCAACAGGCATTAAAAAAGTACATCAGAAACCAACTTCACTCTCAAAGGACACGTAAAAAAAATTGAAGTTATAAATAATCTAACTCAATTAGTCTATACTCTGATAAACCAACAAATCGAAAATCCCTTAAGTTAGATGATAGAGCCCTGTCTGATAACATTTACGTTGAGCAGTAAAGGCCAAATAAAACAAAATTGATATTGTACATAAATAAAATAGAGAGTATATAATCAATGGATATTCTTTTTGTTTTTTTAATCTTCAGTCATATTTCAGTCATTGGACAGCATTCATGCTGGAACACAGGCTTGAAGGATTTAGTGCAAATAATCGACCTCGGTAATTAACTTTTTAAGTCTTGTACTTATTCTCTCAGTCTTTTCTGCAGAAATGCAAATTACAGGAAAGTAAAGAAACCAACACCATGAGACAGAGCAGTGGTCACGGACAGAGACACACGTACGCGAGCGCGTACAAATCCGGAAACGGAGGCTCTAATCTGTGCTGCCCAAGAGTAAGCATTAAGAACGAATGACATCAATTACAGAATAGGCAACATATCAGAAAGTAATAAGTGCAGAATTTGTGGACAGCATTGCAAAACCTTACCAGGCAAATGTATGCCTCTAGCCCAGAAAGAATATATGAGACGTCATGACAATATAGCAAGGACACTTTGCGACAGGTATAGACATGAAGGAGCAAAAAAGTGGTTCGAGCATAAACACGAAGGCATCATCAAAAATGATAATGCCAAGATCTTATGGGATTTTATGATTCATTGCGACCATGAGATTGAGAATAGGAAACCAGACATAGTGTTAATTGAGAAAAACAGCAAACGATGCTCGATTATAGCTACACCGTGCACAGCTGACAACAAGGTATGTGATAAGGAAGAAAGAAATGTCGATAAATATGACAGGTTAGCTTGGGAGTTTAAGCAGTCGACGAAAACGTTGGTAGTAGTACCAATAATTGTCGGGGCCCTGGGAACAGTCAATAAAAATCTTGTGAAGTACATGTAACAAATAGGGGCTGAAAATAAGGGTGGAGCACTTGCAGAAAACAGCACTGCTTGGAAGGGCTCGAACACTCCGGATGGTGCTCGAAAAATAAGGTATGTTACGTTAGTTCACTGGTAGTGACAGCTGGCACCGTAGTATATCTCCTGCGTTAGAAGCTATGCAAAGACAATAAATAATAGTAATAATAATAATAATAATAATAATAATAATAATAATAATAATAATAATAATAATAATAATAATTCTGCAGTCTTGGTTGTCAATCTTAGAGATGGTGTCTCAATAAAAATACCGGTGGGTGGCTAACCTTAAAACATATACCTCAATGTTGAGTCAAAATGTCTAATACAAATGCATCAATTAATGGTGTTAATGAGGCTGGAACCAAAGGTGAAAGCCTTTATTGTCCAGCAGGTGTCCTGTGGTTGAGCAACGCCGACCCGGTCGTCATTCAGAGACTGCTTATACACAAAAGCAGAGAAGAAGCTGGGATAATGGGATAAGGAGGCAAACCGAACGGTAACTGAACAAAACGTCTACCTTCAGAATAATCAATAATAATAATAATAATAATAAGAGGTAGCTGAAAAGAACGGATAGCATGGTACCGTAGGTTGCAGGTAGCAAGCCCGCTACGCATGCAACACTCCAAGAGTTCCAACAGAACCTGCGATAATAAAAAGAAATAAAGACTATGGACGTGTGACAGCGAACTACCCAGGAAAGTAGTAGGAAGATATTAATGACTTGTAGACATGTGGTATTTCCTTATGCAATCATATTATACTATAAAGTATCTAAAATATTTTTATGAGTCAACACCAAGTTTTACTCCGTTAGCAGTGCGCTTTACATCATTTTCTTAAGAAACCATGGAATGTGCGGGTAAAATGTATCTCAGTAGTTATAGGTGCATTGGGAACTATCCCTAAAGATCTAAACAGACGGATAGAGAAAATAAGCATAACCCTAGTTTAGTACCGCTCCAGGAAACAGTGTTATTAGGGTTAGGGTTAGCTAGGATACTTAGGAGGGTTCTTGGCATCTAAAGTTACTTGTTGTAGCTCGATGTTAGGAAGTTTTCTTTTCCAACAGTCTTATTTGTTGAGTGTATAATAATAATAATAATATTAATAATAATAATAATAATAATAATAATAATAATAATAATAATAATAATAATAATGACAGCAATAACAATAACAATAATAATAATAGCAATAATAATAATAATAATAATAATAATAATGATAATAATAATACACGCCAGAAAAGGTCACAGAAAACAGGAAAGCAACCATACTCTGGGATATGCTAATACACACAGATAGAGAAATTAAGGCAAATAGACCAGATATAGTTGTCAAAGATCATGAAGAAAAAAAATGCTTTCTAATTGATGTATCAATACCAGCAGATGACAACGTTTCTCTAAAAGAAATGGAAAAACTTTCAAAATACAAAGACCTGGAAATAGAGATAACTCGAATGTGGAATCTAAAAACAGAAACAATTCCTATCATAGTAGGTGCCTTAGGTATGATAAAAAAAATATTCAGACAAATACATAACAAAAACACCAGGACTTACAAATATATATAACATACAGAAAATTGCACTACTGGGTACTGCACACTTTCTACGCAAAACACTTTCAATACAGTAAACATAAGAGCACCACAGCAAACCACAGCACGTACCCAAGGCGCACAGAGCTGCGCTCGGTAGTGAAGTGAAAGCACGTTATAAACATAAAACTACTGAACAATAATAATAATAATAATAAATAATATCAATTTACAAACAGGATAATTTTTTTACACAAAATTTGCTATGTTAAGATTCTTTTATTAACAACTGTCTATCATTCCTGATTTATAAAATTCATTATATAAACTATATACGCAATTTAACTCAGCAACAATATAGCATTACTTCAATAAATAATCAAACGATGGAATGAAACTCTTACCCAGCCTCACCACCACGTAGAAAGTTTTAAACAAACTGATATATCCAGTAATCCTATTGGATGCATTTGAATTTACATTACTTTGTAATCTAACGTATTTCCTGGGGTGTGTGTCATTTTATTAGTTTTGGTTATCTACATCTGTTTATTCCCATACGCCTGGTAGGTATATTTATTCAACATACACTCACAAAAAGAAATCCATCCTTATGTATAAACACAAACATATATGTATATATATATATATATGTGTGTGTGTGTGAGTGTCTGCAGTTGTACTTAAAAACCGTAGCACGCTGTCTAATTTGATTTAAACTTGTCATATTTCCATCTCATCCATGTGAGTATCTATGCACCTGACTACTTATAAACAGGCTCGCGGGCCGGTCTGCGCACTATCTACACGACATCCATTTCATGGCATATTCACAGATTTATTTTCATATTTCTTTATTATTTAAAATTTTATGTGCAATTTCAGTTTCAATTCCATTTAATTTTT
>NC_068990.1:18515829-18517196 GCF_001194135.2 Octopus bimaculoides
TATATATGTATACATATACATATAGACATACATACATCTATCTATCTATATATATATATATATATATATATGTGTGTGTGTGTGAGTGTCTGCAGTTGTACTTAAAAACCGTAGCACGCTGTCTAATTTGATTTAAACTTGTCATATTTCCATCTCATCCATGTGAGTATCTATGCACCTGACTACTTATAAACAGGCTCGCGGGCCGGTCTGCGCACTATCTACACGACATCCATTTCATGGCATATTCACAGATTTATTTTCATATTTCTTTATTATTTAAAATTTTATGTGCAATTTCAGTTTCAATTCCATTTAATTTTTGCTCTGGAGAAGGGTATATAATATATGCATATGTGTTTGTCTGCGTGTGTATTCAACTGTATTTAGCTACGCATAAATACAAATTTGCATGTATATATATATATATATGAATAACTTATGAAATACAATAGCAAGCACGCATCTCCGTGCTAATAAATGTATATAGAAACTAAAATAACTAAACTATAAACAAAACAGTAAAGCTGCAGCACGGAATTTTGTCAGTCAACAGGTCGCGGTCGCAAAGCGGAGAAAATATTTTGGCAAATTAAATTTGAATGTTGAAGGGAATATAACGGTTTTTGTGTTTCTTAAATGGCTTATAAACACCTTCCATGCTGCAAATATTTTCGTTCCAGCACACGATCTCAGATCATGTCTCTTGGTATGCAAGTAAATCTCCGTAAAAATCTAAAATAATATAAGTAAAACTGAAGTCAAATCCAAATATACAGTGCGTGTGCTTATTTGGCAAATATGACCGTCCCCAACTATAGAAATATAGATATAGATATACACATACAAACACACACACACGCACACAGGCACGAACACACGCACACGAACACACACACACACACACACACACACACACACACACATATATATATATATATAAGAGTTTAAGAACGGAGTAGATAACACTAGATAATATAACTTTTCATTGCGAGCGCAACCTCAAAAGCGGGAAATATCCAAGTAATGATGTGTGTACCATAGGCTATTCTCCATGTCAAGTGTATCTTGTTGGCCTGAAGTGTAGCTTGCGGTATATATCTCTCTTGGATATTTACGACTTCCGAGGTTCGGATAACTAGGAAACATATGTAGCCCGTATGACGTCTACTCCATTCCTTAACTCTTCTGTTTTATTCTCATACCTTGCAAACCAAGCTGCCGACATTTTTTCCAGCTCAATTGGACACGGAAAAATATCCACAACCTTCGGCCTCAACAAAATACTGTTGTTCCTGAAAGTTGTTTTTTAAAAATATTTTCCACGGTTTGCTTGAATCTAACATTCTGCCTCGGATCTCATATAT
>NC_068990.1:18517259-18520680 GCF_001194135.2 Octopus bimaculoides
TATATATAGTTGGAAACAAAAAAAAACAAAAACAAAACAAAAGACAGAGACCGGTGTGTAAACAACAAACAGATATATTAGTTTAAAGCTCGAAAATAAGAAAGTCCTTTACGTTTCGGGCCTACGCGCTTCAACAGAAAGGAACATAGAAATAAACAGAGAGAGAAGATAATAAGAAGGTTTAGTGGCTAGCGATCAATCATATATATATATATATATATATATATACACGCACACGCACACGCACGTACACACACACACACACACACACGCACACACACACAACCAATATATATATAACGTCGCTGGAAAAACAGCATCTTGCGAGTGGGGTAAGTTTTCATCACGCACATACATACATATACGCACACATACACATACGGAAATTTATTTTTCTATATGTTTGTGTATGGGTATGTATGTATATAATATACTGTATAATATGGATCTAATATACTGATGTATTGTCATAGCAATTCGAAATCCGGAGGATTTTCCACTAAAATGTTTGATTACAACGACGCTTAAATATTTGCTCATATAAAAGTTTCCAATATGACTCAAGATTTCGCCGTTTTTTGACATAACTGCACGTCATAAGCAACACATCTCTTTGTTGTGCACGATATATTTCTTGTAATACCCATGGTTTCTTTACTATTTAAGACTAAAACACAAAATAATTAACCTCGTTCGCAACCTCTTCATTTAGTACCCAGCATGGCACTATTCTCAGGATCAAGAAATCTTTGAAAAATACCACCAACACTATCTTAAAAAGTAGGGAGTCTTTTCCTATTGTAATTCTGTGTATGCAATTCAACAGAAAAGAATGAGGCCTGCCATACGTTATACGCGTAGTGTCATAAATCTCCTTAGTTACACCTGACCTGAGTGAAGGACAGCAAATACATTATATTTAATCAGAAAACTTCATAACTCCTAAACTGTCAATGACAAATGTTCCTATATTCAGCACTGCACGCTTTGCTACTCTTAACCATAGCAATATTAGTATCTATTCTCCAATACACTATGCTAGACACTTCTATTCCCCTATACACAGTACTGATCTACAGTCCTATTCACAGTAATTACGCTTCTACATTCTTATATACACACCGCTGGCTGTTCTACGCACCCATACGCAATACTAGAATCTTTCACACTCCTATGCACAGTACCGTCACTTCTAATCTCCTATACACAGTGCTTGTCCCTAATATCCTATACATAGTGCTAGGTGTTTCTCTTCCCTTCTAAACAGCAGCAGATGGTGCTGCTCTCCTAATCACATTACTACACTACTATTCTAATATACACAGCACCAGACGCTTCTACCGTACTATACACACTATTAGAAGCTACTATTCTCCTATACAGATGCTTAGGATAAGCTTCAGTGAGGAGGACTAGTATGTGAGAAACACGCCTCTCCAAAGCTAACAAAGATCAGATCACATTTATTCTCCGTTAGATATCTTCCTTCCATTTTCAGTTAATTGAAAAATCAGACTTGTTTCTTGTTTCCTCTTCTGAGATGAACTTTCCTCAACGTTAATGACTTTTAGCACTAGAAGTATAATTCCAATTGATTAAACATTCTTTTCAATACAATGCATTGATTATGTTAACTCGCATTTAGCTAAATGTTCTTAATGCAGTAGGACATCCCTGAGGTATTTTGCAGCGTTACATTTTCCAGTTTTTGCCTCGTAAATCACTATTTACCATCGCACCGCTCTCTTCTTAAAGTTATTTGTATGAAGACGTTTTCTCCCTCTCTTTCAGAACGTATTCCCTTTTAATAATTTCACGGTAGTATTCTCTCTAATTTACTGAAATTAGACATTCTCTAATTTTATTAGATTCTCCTGTAATAAATTGCAATCGGTTTTCCTAGTTACCATGAACCAAGTGGAGAGTTTCAAACCTTTCGCTCACCCCGCTAGAAACAACCGACAAATTTCTGTCAAATCATACACTACCATCTCAAATTCCGAAACATGCACTTGACTAGGTAGTATCTGATATACAAAAATAGATATATAAATAAATATATAAAATAAAGCTACACATTTGACCATAGGCCTACTCACTCTTTGTTTATCTGGGGTTAATCAAGAACGAAGCAGTAATTAATTGTTATTCACCAAAGTAATATTTTCTCACCCAATCGAATTACTAGATATATCAATCAAATATATTTCATATACTATCCTACTAAATGCAGGACGAAAGATATATTGAATATGCTGGACAGAAAAAAAAAAAAAATAAAAAACAACGGCATGAGTAGGCCCCGTGCTGGCGCTTCCTTCATTACGATCTTCAGCCACACGACTACTAGTGAGCTAACCATCACTGAGGAGACCAGTTCAACCACCAAAATCCACCACCACCACCACCACCAACACCACCACCAACACCACCATTACTGCTGCTTACCATTTGGTAGGACCAAAAGACCTGTGGGTTCCCTAAGGGCTAAATATGCCCACAACAATAATGTTCTCTCTCTCTCTCTCTTTCTCTCTCTCTCTCTCTTTCTCTCTCTATCTCTCTTTCTCTCTCTCTCTCTTTCTCTCTCTCTCTCTCTCTCTCTCTGTATGCATATATATGTGTGTGTACGTTTGTATGTATGTATATCTATAAAAGCTATGCAAATATCTTCGCAGACAATGAGATGTGAGTCCATATAATAAAATTATTTACGCGGCTCTTTGTAAGAGAGAGCAGGAAAATAAAGCTGTCAAAACATCTTACATTACTTAGTGTAATACTACAATAACTAGCGACGACCAATAGCAAAGTTATTAATTCCAGAGAGACTGGAAAAATCTTAAATCCTTATAAATGTGTTGAAACACACTTTTATTGCATAACAGGTGCGTTAATACTATATTTAATCCCAGTGACTAGTTTCAAGGCAGAATTCTGTCAGTAGAGAATGACGTACTCATACTCACATACACAACCTCCTAATTGCAGAGGACACATATATTTAGTTCAATATGGACACATATTATTACGCGGAGACTCTTTTAGTAGAGATAAAATTCCTGTAAATGAAAAGCAAGTGGGCTGTTCAGTGGCTGAGTCAGATGGGTGTCGGTTTATCATGCAAGGATTTGATAGTTTATATTCATTTCCTACTCTAAGCATAAGGCCTAGATTAGATCGACTCCAATACGCAACGGGTACTTAATTTATCGATCCTGAAAAGATGAAAGGCAAAGTCGACCTCGGCGGAATTGATAGTTCATATTTCGTGAAAGGATCCCCACTGCACACGCTTAAAAACATATACCACAGTAATTCAGTTATACCACTCTTTTAAAGTTTTCCTAGAGCGTATACATATACATACATACAAACTTATATGCATATATATATATATATATATATATATATATATATA
>NC_068990.1:18520953-18527332 GCF_001194135.2 Octopus bimaculoides
ATACACATATATATAGATAGATATATATAGATATATATAAATGCACGCATACAGAGTGCGTGTGTTTTTATTTTTCTTGGTCCATTTGTATGAATTTGGGAAAAAACGAATAGCTTATCAAAGAAAAGTTTTAATTGAAAATAACTTAGTACTAATAACCTTGAGAATCTATTTTTTCACATCTATTCAATGAATCAGCTGTTGGTTGCTTAAATAAGGGTAGTAGAAAGCGTTGATATGTTCGAATAAGATGTTGTTTGTTTATTTTGGACATAGTACTGGCTATGGCTGACTTGGGAGGCTGTATGATGTTATGGGATACGTTGATCGACTTCTCTCTCTCTCGATCACACCTGATACATAATAGTTATGTGGAATGAGGTCTAGTGAGTTAAGAGGACATGTGTCCAGGAGAATACGACCATGGAGATTGCTATGCATCCACCGCTTTGATTGTCCCACCCTTATGAGATGGCCCAGAGTCTTGGAAAATGTTTGGGGCTCCGTTCTGTACATCGTCTCTTCTGGTTCTTACAAATTGTCTTCAACACCTCAGTGTAAACAGCAGCATTGAATCTTAAGCCATGTGAAATAATAAGGAAGCATGTCATCTCCCTCTTTTCTGACAACTCTCAGAACCATAGTAGTTGCTGGGAATTTAGTATGACCATTGGAACTTCATTGGTGTAGTCTCTGTACAGCCATATGTCGTTCCGTCCGTTTACCTTTTGGTCTTGACTGAAGGGTTTCTCATCCGAGAAACACCAATGTATTCCAGCCATCATTTACGACTTTATCAGGAGGTCGGTACGAAAATAAAAACATTGTAGGTAAATTTTCAAATATTATATTAATGATTATCTACATAATTATAACAAGGAATTGGTAAAACGACTCACCACGCGCTGGAAATAGATGCCAAATGGCGCTAAAACCACCTTAAAAACTCGGAAAACACAGGTTGTAGTCGAGCTAAAGAAAATAATAAATGAAACATTTGGTTAATCCCGTATAAGATCTCATTTTGAGCTAAAGGTAAAATATATACCTACTGCTATCATCAGTGTCGATATACCGTTGTGTAAATGTACAATTATCTACACACACCTATACGAGCAGCCGTCGTATACTAATATAAAACTTAGAAAATTTAACTATAAGCTTTTTATTTTCGTGCTGACCTCCTGATAAAATCATGACGGCTTTTATCCTTTATTATATAATTAATATATGAACAGTTTTACTCTGGATCAAAGTGGCATTCACTCCAGCACTATTTTGATATATAACACGTGGTTGAAGTGAAAGATGTC
Organism: Octopus bimaculoides; assembly: GCF_001194135.2. NCBI lineage: Eukaryota > Metazoa > Mollusca > Cephalopoda > Octopoda > Octopodidae > Octopus > Octopus bimaculoides. Next base: position 18,522,267 of record NC_068990.1, read on the forward strand.
AATTCTGCTTTTACTATATATTTTTGCAAGTGTGTATATATATTGCTGTGCAACGTCTGATGCTCGTATGGGTATGTGTAGATACTTGTACATTTATACAACTCAATATCGACACTGATGATAGCAGTAGGTATATATTTTTTTACCTTTAGCTTGAAGCGAGATCTTATACGCGATTAACTAAAAGTTTAATTTATCTTTCTTTTGCTCGACTACAACCTGTGTTTTTAGAATTTTTTAAGTGATTTTAGCGCCATTTGGCGTCTATTTTCAGACGTGGCGAAGCATTTTGCGAACACCTTGTTATAATTATGTATATAATTTAATTATTAATATAATATGTATGTATATATATATATATATATATATATATATATATATGTATGTATGTATGTACGTATACATATGTATGTATGTGTACAACGGAATATCGATGATGATGATAGTAGCAAGTATATTTTTTACCTTTAGCTTGAAATGAGATCTGATACGCGATTAACTAAACGTTTCTCTCTCTATATATATGTGTGTGTGTGTGTGTGTGTAAATTTGTCTATGTATATACTCATAAGGATTAGCTGCTGGCCGTGGAAGTATCAGAGTAATATGTCAATAACCGGCTTAAATAAACCACGGCACGCTTCGTTTGTATTGAATACTTCTTGTCAGGCTCGTCACCCAACACCAAGTACATAATATTACACACACACGTGTGTGTTTTGTGTGTGTATGCATGTATGTGTCTGTATACATATGTATTTATATTTATACGTACACATATGTCTATGTATATTACTTACAGACACGCACTAATATATACATATATGCGTAAACTATGCATGTATATAAATCTATACAAACTACTATTTCATGCCTCACCCTTTGTCTTTGTAGCACATAATGACCGTTTCACTAGATGGCTTTTGAAATAGATGTTTTGATCCTCATTTTCCTTTTGTCCGGCACAATATCTCATGGAACCGATCTGATTATCAACTGATCAATAAATTCTAAACAACATAAAGCAGCCGCAATTCTCCAACAGATTATTGAGTGCAATTTGATGGTCATTATTCTCCAGAAGACAGATACCTACATTAATAAGCAGAAAATGAAAGAAAATATTTGAAAATGTAATAAAACAATATTCATAAACTAAAACAGTAAACAAAACTACTTCCTATGAAAGTTGACATATACATGCACCCCCCATCTCTCTCTTTGCGCATATATTTTCCCCTCTATGTTTCACTGAATCTCCTCCTCTCACTGTGTGTATATAGCGTTCATGAACTCATTGCCTGTCACCGTGCCTGATAATTTGCACTCATCGTGCGCCTCTTATCTTAGTTCTCTATGTATATTTCTTTTACCACACCACTCTCTACGATGTAAAATGTGAATCAACCAACCAGATAACGAGCAATTATATCAGCTATACTTATATAGAGATACTGTGTTGAATAGTCTGTGATGTTTTTCTATGAATGCTAAATCTTCTGGCAAATCAGGAGATCAATCTTCTCCAACAGGCAATGCATTAAAATAGCAGGAACTCTATAAATACCATAAGAAGTACATTCTTTACAATATTTACGGTTTGTGTTCAAATCCAGATGTAGTCAAATCTGTGGATCAAATCTAGGCTTCGGTCGGTTATTTCAATAGTATAATTAAATACTAGGAATTTATCGGAGCCTATTTAAACAACTGCCCATTCTTACGGTAATATGTAGTCTTGAGATAATAGAAAATAGAATACTTTCCATCTCAGAATCACTTTATTATTCTTAATGGTTAAATCTAACAAAATGATTTGTTAGATTATCCTGGTACCAGTTAGAATGGACTATTAAGTTTCTATAGAAACTTAAGATCTATTACTATCTAAAAACCACATCATCAAGTACAGGACAGGAAATAGTTAATTCAACGGTTGGTTTTGGGGGTAATTATTCAAAGTTTTAATCTGAAATTCTCAGCACCTATAATATAAAGTGAACTTAATCCTCTTCTGCTCAGTTCAATCAAACTTAAATAGGTTAAATATGCAGCTATATTTACCACCCCAGTAGCCTTTATAGAGTTGGACGACTTTTTAATAGATCTCATGCTTAATTCAACACATATCACCGCTTGTTCAGGAGTAAATTACTCAAAAACTCAATTCCGTTTCACTCGATTCTATTTGCAACACATCAAATATAATGTGATATGAATGAATTATTTATCAATAAGTCTTGTAAAAGGAAGATATACATGGTATAAGGGGAATGGTAATATTTATGGCTCTATTTTGAAGACGCCTACTTTAACAAGCCACCACAAGTGTCAGTCCTTATTACGATGCTATGTACTTCAATGAACCTGAAAGTTATACCAAAGGAGTAGGAGTTCCTGGTACGGTCTCTCATGCTAAACAACTCAAAATATAGAGACCAGAATAATATGGGCTACCTTTATCCAGAAGCAAAAGTAGGTTGGCGTAGGGCCAACACATGTACCATAAAAAATGCAAAGTTACAGGATCATCGGCAATCATTGACAACCAACAAGGCCTGGGTCTGGAAGGTCTTCCCCCATGAAAGCATTATATCCACAGAAGATAAAGAGAGGACGCTTTAAAATTAGCTGGTATGGTACTGAGGCATGGCTGAAAAAGTATGGATCCAAGTGGAGCGAAGAAGAAAAGAGAGCACAATGTTGAGAACAGTGAAGAGAAATTACTGATGGCCAATGCTCCAGCGGGAGCGAAGGCCTTAGGTGTGTAAATGAATATTTTAATAGGATGAAGGTAAAAATGCAATATTCCCGTCGAATATATAATTATGTGTATTTCTTCTATCTTAATGAATAAAAATTCTTCTGATATATATATATATATATATATATATATATATATATAACTTCAGTATTATAAGGTCTCATTCAACTGCATTGTTCTTGAATAATATATTTTAAAAAAATAATACAGTTTATTTCCTACACTAATCTCTCATGATCAACAGAGAATACAACAGACATAAAAAGACAATCTTCAAGTTAAAAAAAGGATGGTCTACTTTACAAATATCATGTTGCTTATAGTGAAGTATATACCGTTCTGTGACTCACACATTATAAAGAAGCGGCACCTGCACGGAAACTAACAGTTAGGCTTAAGACATCATAATGCAGAAAGAGAATGAAATATTACAATCATGAAAGATACATGTTGTGTGAGTACAAAATATTAATTCAAGACATTAACAGTTATCGTAGAGCTAATATTTTCGGCTCTTCACCACTTAAATATTAATTAGTTGTTTTTGTCTTCTATGCATTTAGTACGATGGTACTAACTATACCATTTAACGTTTTACCCTGTAACGCCAAATTCACTTGGCTGTTGACAACATGTCACTGATAGAAGACAAATAGCAGTGATATAATGAAACATGCATAATTCTACTCGGGTTGTTTGTTATCCTACTGGCTTTCCTCTCTCTCTCTCTCTCTCTCTCTCTCTCCCTCTCTTTCTACACACACACGAATACACACACAAAGATACACAAACACACACATATACACACAGCGCTAGAAAAACACAGTGAACGAGAGAGAGAGAAAGAGAGATACATATACACAAAATTATACACACATTAATTTTTCAAGCTATCAAATGAGAATTACTGAAAAATGAGAAAAATTATGGCGTGGCAATATAAATTTGGAAGTCTAACCTCTTCACAACAGTTGAAATAAATGTAACAATTTATGAAGATATAGGAGACGGTTGGGTATAAATCTTAAATGCAACGAGTCAACTCTGACAGTACATGTCTCAAAAAGTAATCCATTCTAATAAACTGTTATATTAATGATTCTAAATGTCCTGCGTTCATTGTAATATTCCACAGCTTGTAATATCACATGAATATGTTTATACAGTATTTCTTGAACTTATTATCTATTTTCTATGCGTCTAGGAAATTTTACCAAAATATGTGAATTAAAACTGTCAATATTGTCTGGCAAGGGTGAACGAATCTGTAGTTCAAACTTTTCAACATGTCCAATAGAAATAAATAATTTATGGAGACTGAAACATGATATGTGCAGGGTTGTGTGATTAAGAAACTCACTTTGCAGCTTTGAGGTTTCCAGTTCAGTTCCGCTGCGCTGCACCTTGGAAAACTTTCTTCTTCTATGGCCTAGGGCTGATCAATGCTTCTAAATAAATTTGGTAGACGGAAACTGTGCAAAAACCCGTTGTGTATGTGTGTATTTATGTGTATATTATTTTTTTCGGTGTTAGGAATAAGCAATTATCTTGTGAACTTCATGAGCTTAGAGCTGTTCCTGTTATAAGATGCTGTGGACTTATAATTGACTGTGTGAGTAACATCTTACAGCTTTATTGTATCCTTTGTGCTCGTTGGGATCAAACTGTGAAAATGCAAATTCTTAATCAGGATGATGTAACCCAGCAGAGCAAGAAATACAAAGTTATTATCATTTAAATACATATGAGCATACATACATAAAACATACAAATCTTTGCGTTCTTGATCAAAACATTTTATTTGCCAGAGATTTGCGATTACTTCGACATGTGACGTGCGGCACAAAATACACCGTTCTAAAGGCAACGTTGATTTGACGGAGGGTGTGAGGTAATGTACAGCACAAGCATTTGAAAATAGTCTTTTCTACTCTAGGAACAAGGCCCGAAATTTTTTTAGGAGGGGCCAGTCGATTAGATCGATCCCAGTAGGCAACTGGTTCTTAAGTTATTGACCCCGAAAGGACAAAAGACAAAGTTGACTTCGGGGGAATTTGAACTCAAAACGTAAGGACATACGAAACACCACTAAGCTTTTCGCCCGGCATGATAACGTTTCTGTCAGCTCGCCACCTTAAGCATTTCAACATAATAAACAAATCATCTGTTCAAGTTGTTCAGAAAGAATTTGCAGAACCCTCTACTCCCGTCTACAGCAGGAGAGTCCATTACCCCTCCCCCACACAAACGTATGTATGTATGTATGTATGTATGTATGTATGTATATATATATATATATATA
>NC_068990.1:18527390-18539917 GCF_001194135.2 Octopus bimaculoides
ATATATAAATGTATGTATGATTAATTGAAGGGCAACTGAGTTGAATTACATGATCAACTTAAATAGCATTTAAATGCTTTCCGAAATAAACATAAATCTCAATTCAAAGGCTCTGAGGAAGTTATAAGACGATACTCAAGCAATCAGCGCTGAGTGCAACGCTTCCTATAGCAGAAACGTCTGTAAGTAAAAAAAAGTTGATTAGGTAACTTCTGTTGCCTTGTCATTCTGTTAATCCAAATTATTCTCTCTACTCGACTAGCACTTACTTCTGATGTATATAACTATATATATATATATATGCATGTATATGTGTGAGTGCGTGTTTGGGTGCGCGCGTGTGCATACATACATACATACATACATACATACATACATACATACATACATACATACATACATACATACATACACACATCATACACAGGCACCTACATATATATGTACTCCGCTCATATTTCCCAGCAGAATATTTATGATGGCAGAACGATACATGAAAAACCTGTTAATCCAAATGAATTCCCTGTACTTATACCGCATGGTTTGATCAAGCGTATTTTCTCAAGACTTTCCACTACGCAGAATTGTTTCTGCTCTGTCATTTTATAAAATAATTATTTTAAAAGCCCCTTGATATTACTACTTCGTATCTTTCAATCATTGTCCTCTTTCTATCTATTCACCAACAAGTATAGTGTCGATACTACATCGTTCTAAAGATTTATATCTATGTAGTGCTGTCTACCTCAGTTTCTTTCTACATCTCCCATCTCGCTTCCTCTTATTTCTTTTACAGTAAGACGTAACATCTTTACTTATGTGAAATGTACAATTAGAATTATTTTACTTCCCTCTGTGAGTCCAAGAAATTGCAGTATATATATCCTATCAGATTTCTTCCACTCTTGAATTAATTTGTCTCCTTCATATGATTTTCAATATTCATTTTAAAGTTAAAGTATATTTTTTATAGATTACACATGCTACCAAAAATATTCGTTTCTCTGTTGTCAAAAACTTAGGACCTGATCTAGGAGCTTTTTGACATATAGAATCCAAAAATGATATGCATTTATTATTATCATGTAAGGATCTTATGATGCGGGCTCTAGAGTATTTCCCTTTCTTTTTTTTATAATAAAACAATTTATGACAAGAAAGGCATGGCATGTAATATACTTAGAGATTCGTTTTTCTTTAAAAATAGAATGTTTTCTTAAAATTGCATTCAAGAACCAGTAAAAATCTTAAAATTTCTACATAAAAACCACATCATTTGCCATGAATTTGTGGTCGGCGCTTTTCTTCGGTGCTGACCTTCGGTGCAGAACAGAGGAAGATCACGGGCCAAGATTCAGTTACAGTCCGAATTCACATGCAAGTCATGTCTGCCTTGATGTCCTTATTCTATTGATTTTGATTTCCTGATAGAGACGTTCTTCCTGCTCGTCATTTGTGTCACTAAGATTCTCAGGGAAACTGTGCAATTTTATGTTTATGTTTGCTCCCTACTTTTGAAAGTTCTCTAGCATTTTGATTATTTCAGCATAGTTTGCTGCTTTCTTGTTACCCAGGAAGTTATTTACAGCTATTACAAACGAATTCCGTGCAACTGTTCCAATGCAATTCATTGAACGTACAACGTTCCCTTATTACGTCAATTTTCTCTTTGGAAACTCATCAAATACTCTAGTTTTTTTATCTTTTCACTGCTCATACTGGAAACATTGCTGCAGATATGGTGAAAGCATGGTCCAGAGCTTTTAACAAACTGCTTCATAATGCCAAGTTTGATATGGAGTGGAGGTAGGATGATTTTTTTACTTGTGAACTAAAGGCTCTTCAACCACATTAAAAGACCCTGCAATTAATATTCACTTTGGGCCCACTTTCATCACCCAATGTTTTCCCCTGATGCTGCTGTCTCAGAAACAAAAGTGCATGGATATATGGTGTATCTACTTTGTTACTCCAGAAGAAAATCTTAAAGTCCATGCACATCACCCACGGATGATTGTGGTACTTAATTTTCTCTAGCACTTCTTTCATGATTTCATATTTCTCTGCTAGTCTTGTAGAGTGACTAATTAGAACACACGCTAGTATATTTCCATTATGAAGTAGAACACATTTCAAACTTCTTTTGAAACTATCAAATAAAAAGGCGTCAATCAGTTGCATCGTATTCCACTAGTCCCATCCTCCGAAACAGTCCATCAACTTTTGTGCAATTCACTCTCATCGTTGTCTGTGAAGAACAGAAGAAATTCAGTATCTCTAGTGTGATAGAAGACTTTGTTTCCTTTATGAAGTCTTTTTCCTTTAAATCGAATTGCAGTAACTCCTACAGATTATTTTGATAAGTGTAATACCCTTACCTAATCATTTAGTTCAAATAGTTGTGGGTCTGATGAGCCAGTGTCAAAGTAATCGCGGTTTTCTCTGGCTTTCTCTGTCTCGGTTGATACTTCCTGATCATCAAGATCGTGAAGTTTGACACTAAATTTCACAGGTAATCAATGCATTTTTCTGAAAAATAAAGGAAGTTGCGAAAATTGGTTATCTAGATGTGGTGGTGAAAGATAGATTCCCTTTTCTGGATTCAGCATATGAAAAATCTTCAAATCAGGTAATAACGTCCTGACAACAAAATCCACGGTTGGTTGTGTTATATATTGTCGGGAATGTTTTGATTTAATTTGTTTGAAGTAAATTTTAACTTAAACACAATTTACTAAAAGAAATTTATTTCCCAGTTGTAAATTTCCGCCATGCATTCTACTAACCATCAATACATTTATATGAAAAAAAACTCCAACGTTATGATATATAATATTCTATTTAGTTCCGATTCATTAAGTTCTAAGTTCAAATCCCGCTTAGGTCGACTTTACCTTTATATCCTTTCGCGATCGATAAAATAAGTACCAGTCGAGCACTGGCAGCCATGTAATCTACTATTCTCTTCATACAAAAAGTGCTAGCCTTGTACTATAATTTGAAACCATTTCCCTTCCTATTTGCAACATCAGACACGCCTTACAATCTCTTTATTTGCGTCAAGTAAATAACTATCCCTTATTGTCATACGAAGTAAATGGTGCAAGTTTTCTTTTACGTACGCGACAAATTTTAAACAGAAAATTGAGGAGTAAAGAAAAAATATAATTTCGGTTGATGCAAAGAAACGAGATTGCATGCAGAGTTAAATAAAGTATGAGCATTCATTTAGTTTTCCGTTTTGTATAGCGAAACGAAACCATAGATAGAAGTAATAAGATTCAGGAAATAAGCTGAGAAATTCACAACTACTACCTTTAAGCAGGTAAGAAGTATCAGGCGGAAATTAATGACTTTTTTCTTGTTTCTATTATGCACATTGTCCCGTTTCACGCTTTATTTTATTTCTTTTCATCCTTCATTCTATAATTAACGTGACAATGAGTAAACAATTCTGTCATTTGGAGTTGTAACGACAGCCAATGCCATATATAGTTCCTTCATAAGTGAAGTTACAACTTGTAAAATATGAAATAGACAAATATATGGATGACTAAAAAAACAATTGGTGACTTGGCATTTACATTTTAAAATTATGACAAGTTACGGCTTGTGCTGTGGATGTTAAATGACAGCGTGTTATCTTAACAGGAGTTATGCAGAAAAAGGGTGAGGTTAGCATGCTTGAAGTTAGGAAGAATATTTTCTCTTTAATACTGTTGTAGTACAATAAGGTTGCCAGCAAGCAGAATCGTTACCGTACCGGACAAAAATGTTTAGCAGCATTTCTTCTGACGTTATGCCGTCGGGATCGACTTTGCCTTTCATCCTGGCGCATACGATGAAATAAGTACCAACTGAGCATTAGAATCGACGTAATTGACTTAACCCCTCCCATGAAATTGTCATTTTTGTCAGTTCTATACGCCTTGAGTTCAAATCCGACTGAAGTTAACTTTGCTTTTCATCCTATCGGGATCTATGACATAAGTACCAGTCAAGCACTGAGGTCGATGCAAATTGACCAGCCCCACAAAATTGCTGGGTTTGTCCCAAAATTAGAAAGAAATATTCTATTAGATATCATCACCTCACGAGGAGGAAAAGCGGCGCAAAATGGGGGTTGGGATTAGTGGATTATGATGCATGCGATTGTTGCCTTTTTATCGATAGCTTGAAAAAAAAATTGAAATGTTTTCTGCTTCATAATGGAACTAAAAGTATGAAAAAGCTGAATAAAGATAAAACAATTGTTGCAAACAGTTTAGATAAATTAAAACCATTTAGATAAATTCCAACCGATTTTCAGTCTGGGAACTATTCAAGGAAAATGAGCAATGAGAATGAATAATGCAATAAAAGAATTACAGAAAGAACATTTCCAGCATCAAAGAGAAGAACAATATGCTGCAATTATGCGTATATTTCCCGCACATCTTTTTGAAATGATTCCATCACAGAGTCTCTCTATTGCAAGTATCAGAAATCCCTTTGTGCATTATCTACAACCATCAAAGCTTTACAACTAAACCATCTCTACAAGATACCTTACTTATCATATAACCATGTAGTTCTAGAGAAGGTGGGCTTACCACCTCTGCAATCATTACTTTCTGCTGAAGGGTTGCTTTGACTTTGGGCCCCTAATTAAGAAATTTTCAGAAATGCTCATTCCATCAAGGACACTTCCTTGTATAAGAGAGTTTATGCCGTTCAAGTAAACTATGTTATGATATTCTATATCACTTCCTATACTCGGTTTAAGAGATGTTATAGCTTTTTATTAGTTTTATATATACAACAGCTGTCTTGTACATTCCAAACGGATAGCTATACGTTAGCTTTAATCAGTTTATACATCAGTTTAACATCTATGATGCCTATCAGATGAGAAATGAAACAATAGCATCAATTTGAAGACCCCCGCCCCCCAAGACAATCTAATTGATATGTTGTTTTGAAACCGAAAATTTCGATAGATAACTTATTATATTTGGGCATGTACAAACATTCATGAAGAGGCATCTTTTAAAAAGCGGCTTCTATAGCTTTTCAAGCCCAAGTATATATGTAGATCTATCTATCTATCTATCTATCTATCTATCTATCTATCTATCTATCTATCTATCTATCTATCTATCTATCTACCTATTTATCTATGCCTTAAAATATGTGTGTGTGTGAGTGTGCATATTTGTCTATGTGCATGCATTTATATAATTACACACGCGTACAAACACACACACACACACACACACACACACACACACACACACACACACACACACACACATAATTATATGTACGTATTTATATGTATCTCCTCGCCTTTATGGAAAAATATACCTCTATTTTCATAACCTACACCCTCGCCTTTATGAAGGAACGTGTCATATATCTCCATATATATTATTCGTGCTTCGACTTTCCAATAACTGTCAGCGTTGCCACATATATAACATCCGGGCTATCCCTATTCTAAGCATATCCTAATCCGTAAACACGATGCAATTAATAATTGAAAACATAACCTTTTAGCTGCGCACCAGGAAGATATTTGTCATAATCGATGGCTCATACTAGCTGAAAGCTATAAATCAACCACGTTGTTACCTTCAGCAATAGTAACAACAGCAACAACATCTACTACTACTACTACTACTACTACTACTACTACTACTACTACTACTACTACTACTACTACTGCTGCTGCTGCTGCTGCTGCTACTACTACTACTATAATGATAACGTTAGTCATAATAACAATAACAATAATAATAATAATAATAATAATAATAATAATAATAATAATAATAATAAAATGAGTAATCGTACTTCTTTATTGTTACCACGAACACCCAATAAACACAGAATATAATGTATAGAAAGATGATACAAATTATGTGTATATAAACGTAAGAGTGAAGGGTCAGTGATCTTACCCAATAAATATATTCACGAATTTTATTGCTTGGACACATTTAGATAAGCGAAAATATTTGAGTTACGAAGGTGCAACAAAACCAAATGGATATACCTTAGTTCCGAGCAGATTAGGTTAGTTGCTCACAGCTTTGGTCTCGAAACTCATCTGCTTCCAAAAAAGTAATTGAACGGTTACAAAGAACTTTCACCAGTGAAATAACTTCGAGCCTTAATTACTGGGAACGTTTATAAGCTCTGTGTCTTTAGAACGCAAAAAAAACGTGATAAACCATCATATACGTATGGAAAGTTCTGGTGGGGCATGTTCCAAACTTCGGCATTAGGGGAAATTTTAATTAACAAACTGGTAGATAGTGTAACGTCCAGATATACCTCCTTCGAAATAACGAGAAAAAATACTTCATTGTACCACTCTGATATTTAGAGGCCCTCAGTTGTTCAACAGCCTAACCTAATGAAATCAGAAATAAAAAGAGGACCTCAACTGAAACATTGAAAAACCGTTCAAGGATACACGAATGGAAGAGCGGCTGCTACAAACTCAATCATAGACCAACTTTCTTTGTTTTGTTTTTTTCATAAAGCGACAACAAAAGTGAAAGGAAATTAATTCGGTGCTGCTTCATGGTGGAAGTCCTATGAGTGAAACCAATAAAAGCATAAAAACACATGAAATTGTATAAAAACAGCTTAGCTGTGTGATTAGAAATCTCTTGCGATCACGTGGTTTTAGATTCCACAGTGCGATGATTTGGACCACTGTCTTCTGATATTACCCTGGGTTGACCGATGCATTGTGACTGAATTTGGTCAACAGCAACTGTGTGGAATCCCGTCATTTTTATATATTGATGTGTGTCTTTGTGTAACCTCTTGACAAGCAGTGTTAGTTGGTTTATATCCCCGTAACTTAGCTGTTCGATAAAAAGAGCAATAGAATATGTACTTGAGCAAAATCCTTCAATACGGGGCCCAGCATGGCTGTAGTTCAATGAGTGAAACAAATAAAATGTAAATGATAAACTAATTTGAGATCATCGTAGCCACCGGCTCCTTGATTTCAAGTATTTCTTTGTAGATTCATGAGAAAAGATCATGTGGTTTTGATTTGGGTGGATACTGACTTGCCAGGAAATGACCCACATGTTGTAGTCTAGAAGACATCTTCCACAGAACGTCTGAAATATGATATGCTGGAACGGATGACGGTTATCCTTAGCGCAGGCATAGCTTGGGCAATGGCTTCCTTGCCAGTCCGTCTGGCATTGCCCTCTTCAGCCGTTAAAATCATAGGTTTTCATAAGCTTCTTCTACCATTGTAGACTTTAGTAATTTTCCGAATTATGATCCAGGAGAATTGAGACAGGCTCTCCTCGCGAAGATTATAGCTGGGTCAGTTTTGTTACGAAGTTAAAGCTTCTTTCGTTGATCATGACTGATTACCTTGGAGTGTGAAGACTAGTGTTTGAGGAGAAGCTATATTGTTATTGCTCAGTGAAGGACATTACCTTTACACAATTCTTGAGTCTATATCTGTCTGTCTGTTTGTCTACTTGCCTCCTGCGTGTGTATCTATCTATCTATCTATCTATCTATCTATCTATCTATCTATCTATCTATCTATCTATCTATCTATCTATCTATCTATCTACCTATCTATCTATCTATCTCTATCTCTCTACATCTTGTCTGTCTATCGCCTGTATGACTGCAGTCTCTCTCTCTCTCTCATATATGTGTGTGTCTGTGTGTGTGTGTGCATATATACTTACATATGATAGATACAATTGAAAAAGATAGACAAGAAACAGGTAAAGGGAATTCAGGCGAATTCGGTTTGATGAAAAAACACGGAGATTCAATCCACCCACATTTTCAAGTATTCCAAAGAAACACTCAATCTGGTCGATCTCGAAATATCGCATGAGTAATTCAGGTGATGGAATAATGCTCAAGAGTCCAACGTCCTCGTGGTGATTATTAAACGTCGTTTTGTCAGCCTTGACTTGTTCTTGCTATATTAACATACTTGGATTCCTTCTCTTCGCATATGCATTTTATCAGTTCTTAGGCTTGTAAATACTCCGACGCACCTATCCTTTAGTAGTATACAATTCTGATTACACTATACGCTATATATAACCACAATAAGAAGATTTTTTTTACATGTTTCTCAAAACAAAATAATCGTATGATCCATGCTGTTTATTTTCAATCGTATATTTGTTCCCAATAACTATCAGTATATTGAGTATAGAGTGTAGAGATCTCGAGTACAGAATATAATGTTTTAAGTATATGATATACCCCGGTTAGACGGTTTCTGATCGATGTTGAAAACATTTCTTTTACATTACACAGATAATGCTTTCGTGGGGAAAGGTATGCATGACACTATGTTTTACTCTGATATATTCGTGACATAGATAAATCGACAGTTTATGTTGAAAAGTAAACCAGTATTTTCTAACTTATTTCAGATGACTACTGTAGCGCAACGGGTAAACTGTCAACTACCTTGATTCTGTAAAATGGTGTTGGATATCGGCGGTAGCTTATTTATTGAAATTACTTTTACCTGTTCATTTAGATTAAGCTGACAACACATGAACATATCAAATTCTCTAGCCTTTGTTTCAAACCAGAGACATTTCGAGTCAACAACAAAAATCAATATTTATAGTTTCATATGAGAATATTATTATAGAGAAAGATGCAATCAGCTTCCAGAAGCTGAAAACGCAAACATAACTCAATTCACAATTAGAGCGATTTCATTTCACTTTTCACGTTTATTCTCTGGAGAACTGCATGAATCTATCAAATTCCTATTCACCTCTAGCCCTACATCATGTAATTAGGTACACCTGGGTGTTATAAATCACTGCAGCTTGATGACACTGCACTGTTATAAAAGCAGGTACGCTGCAGTGTGTAGTGATAGGGCTGTTATGTAAATAGGCAAACAAGTGTATCTTTGCGTCTTGGCAACAGAAAAGAAAGTGAGCGTTTATTTAGAAAATGGTAGTTATTCCCAATTACTTCATGTATAATGTAAATGTATGTTTGTTATAATATAAAATAAGTTACTAGCAATCTTGCTGTGCTTCGTTGGGTAACATTTACAGAATTAATTTAATTTCTTGCAAGATGTTGCATGAACGCCGTTAATGATAACTAATTAAGAAAATTTATTTATTAATCCTCTCAAATATATAATAGCTTTAACTTTCAGCGTTAGATATTTCGAAAACATGCAAACTTAATACATAAAATATATACTCAATCATCTGTCCCCCATTACCTGAAACCACTGACGTATTAAAATTCGAAACCAATATTACAACTCATATCTTAATACAGCTCATTGTGACACTTACATCAGGTTTTTCGCCTATTGATGATCAAGTTAAAATCAGTCAGCTTCAAAACTTCATTTGCTGTTGGTCTGCAGGCGATATTTATTATATTGGTCTGCAAGAAATATTTATTATATTGGTCTGCAAGAATTATTTACATTCAGTTCAATAGCTACTCCAAAAGCTACCTCAACAGCTACTCCAACATATCGACTGTGTATGTTCGTGAAGGTACAAATTATATCATTTGATAGAAATTTATAGAGCCAAAATATTACAAACTGATCGACGTACACTAAAGACAAAGTAACATAGTGGGCAGAGAAAAAAAACAGGACATTTCGCTTAGTAGCATGAGAAAATTTAGAATTTGTAATGTTTGAATCGATGTCGTGAAAACGGAATGCTATACAAAACCTACAAATTTCGAGAAATAACCGATTGAACACAATAACACACGATATCTGTTATTGTATTCTACTATTCAAAGTCTTGTACATGATTTAATATCATCGACTTATTATTTACAAACTCCAGTCACATAACTTTTCTGCTGTTGGTTTGGGCAGCTGCATTTTATGGAAAATCACGAAATTCTAGTTTTCTGACCGGAAAACACTGACCTATTTCCTTTTACATTCAATAGTCAAACCGCTGAGTCTAATCACATAAAATATTCATATCTTCTATTCAACATTACAATAAATCAATTTCAGAGACATTAATACATAAGAATACTTGATATATTTGGAAGAATTAAATAAGATTCCACGACATACAGGGAACTTACATTGGAGTTTAATGATATATATATATATATATGTATGTATGCATGTATTATAGGTAATATATTTCCATGTCTATACGTATTACATATAAAATAATTATGTTTGTATATTTATACGCATTTATATATATATGTGTGTGTGTGTGTGTACACACGCACACGCGTGCACACACTCACAAATACACACACACACACACACTCACACACACACACACACACGCGCACACAACTTTACGAGATAAGAGCAGTGAAGTGAGGGAATAGCTGTGTATCGAATTAGTTGATAATTGTATCGTTATCTGTTAATTACCTAGGCGACAGTACATCGTCTATCACATATAAATGAATATATATATGAGAAGTATTAGTATCCAGAAGAACCAAGGTGGCACCCCCTCATAATATCTTGACCACCAACCAACACTTTTTCCTTTTTTTCCACTTCCTTACACTTTTTAATTTTCTCTTCCTCGTTCATTGTTTCTTCTTTTCTCACCTTTTCCTTTGACCTCTCTCTTCCTTTGACCTCTCTCTTCCTTTGACCTCTCTCTTCCTTTGACCTCTCTCTTCCTTTGAGCTTTCTCTTCATTTTAACATGCACATCTCTTCTCCCCTCTATATCCACATATTTCTACCACTACATTCTCAAGTTTTCATTCACACCACAAGACCCCTTTGAACGAATAGCACATGGAATCTACGTCTCCAACACTTTCCATTTCTGATGACGAAATATGAACTCCTATTGGAATTTACAAACGACGGACAGGAAGCAATTTCTGCCACTTCTACACACCGCTTTCCTTTTATTTCTACATTTATTCTCCTATTTCCCTTTATACTTCTTATTTCCTTCCTTTTCCAAATGACTCCTCATATTGAACTCTAACATTCATCTATTTTGAACCATCTCACGTCGTCTCTGATGAAGAGATATCCCTAATATCCCAGAAACAGATATAAGACTAGCTTTCTCTTTATAGACGTCCTGAAAATTCCACGCAGACTTGGCTTTGGTGTCTCATATTATTTAACATATATATGCATGCATACATACATACATACATACATACATACATACATACATACATACATACATGTGACTAAGTTCACAAAAATCCGTTTAATAAGCATACATTCAGTCTCACTATGTAAATAATACACACACTGTTGAGAAACCACAGAGCGTTAACCATAGGACCAACCTGAAAACAACTTGTCTAGTCTCCAATGGACATCACTGTTGTTTTAGAGGTGTCTACTAGTTCATCCTGCAGAGAGTACGCTTTGGTTTAGTTACTGGGTATATGCACACAACAAGCATGCTGAATGTATCTCTCTCACTCTCTCTCTCTCTCTCTCTCTCTCTCTCTCTCTCTCTCTCTATCTATCTATCTCTCTCTCTCTATCTATTTAGCTAACTACACACATACACGCATATATATATTTGTAAAAAGTGATTACCCCAAAACGATTACCACTTTGCTCTCAGATAGGATTTCAAAATCCTATTCAACAGTTAGCATATAAATCCAATAAAGTTCTCATAAATTAAGAACTTCTGAATATATTTCCTTAACCATATAGGTTTCCTAGAATATAAATATTGACAATATTAAAAATAAAGTTTACCCCGAAATAGCCATAACATCACCTTTAATTCTATAATTATATACCACCTTTTAAGACCAGCACGTTTCAATTGCACCGATTATAGTACGGTTGCAATTGCAATCCTACTATAAAACGGTATTGTCTCTTCAGAGTCTTGATATTCCTCGGTATGGCCATTTAATGATTTTCTTTTATAAACTCTGTGTTGTATAATTTAGAGCTGTCTGTTAAGTCAGAAGCGAACAATCTCTATTTCAAGTTCTTTTTGGATAATCATTTTCAGTCCATCATTTCAAAACCTTGATAATTATTCATTTATTCTTTGCAAATGTGAATTTCCTCATGTACAAGCATCTCCATGCTTGCTCCTGTCTAGAATTTATTATACTACCCTTAGATACGAAAATCCTTTAAAATTCTTCTAAACATAAGTCACATATATTGGTTTCAGGTTTGTATGGTTTTGCAGTACATATTAATCCCCATTTAATCGTTCGTAGAGTCCTTGTTACTGTCTTAAAAGGTGGTACATGATTATAGAAGTAAAGGTAATGCTATTGCTACTTCGGAGTAATTCTTATTTTTAATATTGTCAATATTGCTTCCCAACTACATGGTTCCGGGTTCAGTCCCACTGCGTGGCACCTTCGGCATGTGTCTTCTACTATAGCCTCGGGCCGACCAAAGCCTTGTGAGTGGATTTGGTAGACGGAAACTGAAAGAAGCCCGTCGTGTATATACATACATACATACATACATACATATATATATATATATATATATATATGTGTGTGTGTGTGTGTGTGTGTGTGTGTGTGTGT
>NC_068990.1:18540254-18541984 GCF_001194135.2 Octopus bimaculoides
TGTGTGTGTGTGTGTACACGAGGTGATTCTTTCAGTTTCCTTCTACCAAATCCACTCACGGTTTCGGTCGGCCCGAGGCTATAGTATATGGTTGGGAAGCAAGCTCTTACCACACAGTCACGCCCTGGAAAGAAAGTCCTGTCGAGTAATTAAAATGATCATTTTGAGAGTACTTATTCAGATATTTACAGTGAAAAATAAGCATTAATTTTCATATTCTTTCTTTATTTGCATATTAGTTTATGCCATACTGGTTAAATCCATATCGATCCTACCATTTTAAAATGAGTCAAAGTCAAATGAGTCCATTAAATAGTATGAATTTCTGTATGAATTTCTGATTCGTGGTTTGAATTTCTGATTCGCGGATTATTCTCGATCAGGACGGTTAAATTCTCTCAATATTGAGCTCCTGAAAACTGTAGTTGAGAGAAATCTGAAGCAATCAGAAATATCAAACCAATTCAATTCAGGTTATACTTTTATCATAAAACACCTTCATGAGTTAAGAAAAGTATCTAAAAAGGGTCAATGAGTCCCTCATTATCTGATTGTTTAATTAAAATTTGCGCTCTGTTCACCATTAAAGAGTAGATTGGCTACTAAATCTTTCCTGCGTAGAATCATCAATGGTGATGAAAATTAGGCTCTGTATAATAATAGCCAATAAAAACAACCATGGCTAGCACTCAATGGAAAAAGGGTATTTATCCTCAAACCAGGACTACACTCGTTATGCTCTGTGTTGTGACATGAAGGTTGTCCTCTATCATGAAGTGTTAAACCAAAACGAAACAGATAATGCACCATCATTACTTAGTCCTAAAGGAGTGTTTCTCTTACACGATAATGCAAGACCACATATTGCCCAGGTCACTCAGGAAAAGATTATGACACAAAATATGGAAGTTTTGTCTCATCCTCCTGACCTTGCTCCACTTGAGGATGACTTTTTTTTTTTTCAGATCACTGCATCATTATTTAAAGAGAAGAGATTAAAGATGAAGAAATTAAAGATGACGTTGACTGTTTCTTTGCTTCGAAGCATTTGCCGTCAAATAGAAGGATTTATGTTATCAATAATGAGAGATAATATCTTCAACGAATATATCAATTAAGACCGAAGAAGCATTTGTTTCTTTCCCATCATGAAATGCGACAAGACTTTTTTTTTTCCCAAACTGATGTTAATATGCATGTGTGTGTGAGTGAGAGAGAGAGAAAGAGAGGAAGAGGACGGAGACAGAGGAATAAAGAGAGGGAGAGAGAGAAAGAGAGAAACGTTAAAATAAGAATTAAGAATTCAACATCCACAAAGTTCGTTAATTACAGTATTATATACAGTATATTCACTTTCAATTTCTGTCCGACACGTGTTTCTACTGCATAAATTTCCTAGGATGTGGCATCCGATTGTATCCTGTTGTTTCATTTGCCTTTTGAGTTCATCGAAAGTAAACATATCCATGCGGCTGTACTCAAGGTGCTGCTACTCCGAGTCTTTGAAGCGAACTGAAGAATTAGCAGTTTGATAGTCTTATTCTAGTTATATTTTATGTGTGTTTCTTGAAGAGCGTAGCAAATATTGTTGTGAAAAACAAAATGGAATATACTAGAGTACTTGTAAGGTACCTGCCCATATTTAATGTCCCTATCCCATCAAATAATATACAAACATACATGCAAATATATATATATATATGTATATATATATATATATATATATATAT
>NC_068990.1:18542649-18544038 GCF_001194135.2 Octopus bimaculoides
TATATATATATATATATATATATATATATATATATATATATATATATGTATGCATATATGTATGTATATATACAATTTCACAAAGAAAAAGTTGACAGTGACTTCGAAACTTCGGCTCCTTCATTAATTAGACTGTCTGATGAAAGCGGGCAAATCGAAATTTTTAAATCAACGTTACCGTTTCATTGTGGAAGTGAAATATTTACTCTACTTAACACTTTTGAGTAATCTCTCGGTTTAACAATAAATTGTTATGATACAATATAACCTGACATAAAACAAGCATTTACATTTGTGTGTGTGTGTGTGTGTGTGTGTGCGTGTGTGTACATGCATATGTATTATAAATCTGCACCACGTACACTCACATACATACACGATCGCACACATTTACGAGAATGAAATGGGTGTAATAAATAACTAATTAACTCACCAAATGCTTGGGTATGTAGAACAGAGAGAACCATCCAGAATATAAAGGATGAACACAGCATGGTGGCCTAATAACATAAAATGAAACAAATGATAAATTTAGAACAAAAATTTTAACCCATTAAAAACAAATTAAAAAAAAACATGGAAAGGGTTTGAATGATTTGGTCATAGTAATTAAATACATGGCATTTTTTCTAATTTAGGGAGGTTATAGTTAATTGATGGATTCTAGGCGTTTATGAGAACTTATTTCATCTAATTCGTGTAATAGAAAATAACGTAGGCAGTCATGTGTGGGATTTTAATACAGTAACTTGTATCTTTATGTGTAACCGCGTGGCTTGGTGATGAGGGATATTTGGTGTACGATCGTAAGGTCGTGTGTTCGCTTCTCGGTAGCGCGTTGTGGCTTTAAGCAAGGTTCTATATTTCACGTTGCTCCAGTCCACTCAGCAGAAAAAAAAATGAGTTGTACCTGTAATTCAGAGAGCTAGCCTTGTTGCATTGTGTTTCACGCTAATTTTCCCTGAGAACTGCGTAAAGGATGCGCGTGTCTGTGGAGTGCTCAGCCATTTGTATGTTAATTTCACGAGCAGACTGTTTGCCATTTGTCTTGTATCTTTTACATTTTACTTGTTCCAGTTATTGGACTGCGGCCTTGAAGGATTTAGTCGAATAAATCGATCCCAGATTTTTTGTTTTTGTTTTTTAAGGTATGATACTTATGCTGTCGGACTCCTTAACAGTTTGGCAACCTAAACAAACCAACTATGGCTGTCAAGCGATGAGGAGTGGAGAGGAACAAAGACATAAAAGGTCTCCCACACGTGCATACATACATACATTTTAATATATATATTTATATTATTATATGATCGAAGGCCACGCATCCTTTTCCAAGAAAGTTTTATCTTAATAATTACGATGCGCACTCTTCTACTATCTCTTCTCCGT
>NC_068990.1:18546135-18548799 GCF_001194135.2 Octopus bimaculoides
ACTGGCCTAAAAGCCGCACCTTGGAAGTTAGCCCGAAATTACGCAGCTGCAAAGCCAGCCTTTTAACCACACCGCTATGTCTGTGCATGGAAAGAAAAGTAAATAAATATGGTGTCGTTTAACCGGATTTCTTCTAATTTGTTTCCTTCTTGTGTTTTTTATAACTGGCCGAGCCTGTCCCTTTTCAAGCAGAATTCAGTCGATTTCCTCTTGAGAAACAAACAGAGAACCTGCTTGAAAAAGAGAAGACTCGACCCTTCCATAGAATTTATACTTTAATTATAGACCCCCGAAAGGCTAAAGCCGAAAGGCATTCTACTTGTTGTTCTAATAACTCTAACAACTCGCTACATTTGGGTAGGGGATATGCTTTATTGAATAGATTTGTTTATATTACTGGTACTATATTATCAATGTTCTTTCACTCTACTCATTTCCAACGTCGTAGCAAAGGCGAAGTTAACACTTTTGAGATTTGAACTCATTCTAGTGCCTAAGGCGCGTGTTCTAAATTTAGTCATTTACTGATTGCACACATAGACAGAGGAAGTGAAATAGTCGTTTTGAATAAATGATTGACCTTCAAATTGGAACCTAATTCAAAACCTGCTATGTATGTTTCATTATACATACTTACATCTACATAAACCAAAGTTTATTCCGTGTTCACCAGATTTGGACAGAATTTTTTACATCTACTTAAAGAACGTTTATTCTGTGTTCACATGTTTTGAACAGAATATTTATATCTACGTAAACGGGAGTTTATTCCGTGTTCATCAGGTTCTGAACAAAATATTTAGATCTACTTAAACAACGTTTAGTCTGTGTTCTGCTTCTTAACAAGAATATTTACATCTAGGTCAGCCAACCGTTATTCTATGTTCTAGTTTTGTAGTTGATGGTTGTTTAATCCTAAGCCAATGCTTATCAAACAGACCTATGATCAAAAGTGTCTTGCTTTTAGACAGCATATCAAGGACTACACACTTTAATGTATCCTCTCCGTTTACAGAAGGCAGCTGTTCAACACGAACAGGGAACTATTTCTAGTTTATTGAGTGACCGTTGTTATGCGTTTGCCCTCAACTATGCTCAACTAAAAATATTCTCGGTCAACTGAGAGAGGGAGTTCAAGGGTGAGTTAACGAATGCAGAAAGATGGGTAAAAGTTATGGTTAGGAGGTGAGAGGTGGGAGAAAGGAAAGGACAAGATGGGACGCATATTAAAATATTTGTCTCACTTCACTTGTTAGTCCACTTATATTAATGCTAAAACTGCTATATATATATACTCTATGTGTCCTGTGTGTTTTCTGTACTCGTTTATCATTTTGTCTACGTTTTGTAGAAAAGGAGTAATAAATTGATAATAAGGAGAATAGAGATTTATATATCAAGTTTTATTCTGCTGTCAGTCATATCTTTCCATTTCTTCACCTACAGGGATTGGACAAAATAATGGAAACATCTCAAAATTTCTAACAAATTTATTTAAATATGGGTAGGACCGCCTTTGGCAGTAATTACAGCTTGAATTCTATGAGGCATGGACTCGTACAAAGTTTGAATTTTTTCCAAAGGAATTTTTGTCTGTACTTGTACTGATGATGGTGGAGGATATCGATTCCTTACTTGTTTTTCTAAACTGCACCATAAACGTTCAATAATATTGAGATCTGGGGACTGTGGTGACCAGATAAGATGTTCAACTTCACTAGAATGTTCCTCGTGCCATTCAGTAACAACTTTATCTGTGTGAATTGGTGCATTATCATCCTGAAAGATTGCGTTTCCCTCCGGAAACAGTTTCGCAACCATAGGATGAATTTGATCAGATAAAATGCTTAAATAGTCTTGACTATTAATTCTGCCATGATGGGAAACCATTGGGTCAGCGGATTTCCAAGATATAGCCTCCCAAACCATCACAGATCCTCCTCCATGTTTAACAGTTGGAAGAAGGCAGTCTGGGTCAAATGCTTCTTCCGGTTGTTTCCACATGTATCCTCGGCCCGTGGTTGGAAACAAGATAAAGGATGACTCGTCCGAGAAAATAACATTCTTCTACTGCTCTAGGGACCAATTCTGTAGGTTTTTACTTCACTCTAAACGCTTTGCAACGTTTGTTTTTGAAAGTAGTGGTTTTCTGATTGCAGCCCTCCTGTGAAATCCGGCTTTATGCAGCTCCCAGCGAACAGCTTTTGTGGAAACTGGGTTCTCGAGGTGGTCATTAAGCTCTGCAGTAATTTGAAAGCTCTACTTTTGTGATCCTTTCTAACAATTCACGTAAGAGTCCGACGGTTCCTGTCTGAAAGTTTTGGTTTTCTTCCGAAGTCTTGTTTCGATAAGGAGGTTTTTCCCTCATTCTCAAAGGCTGTCATTACTTTCGAGACAGTACTTCTTGATACACCAAACATTTCAGCTGTTTTCATTACGCTAGCGCCTGCAATAGGAATACCAACAATCTGATCTCTTTGAAAGTCCGATAAATCTGTCATTTTACTGAATTTTATTTACCTTTTGCTAATGATATCTGAAAAGAAACAGCAATTTTAGTAAAACATATTAAGCAACACTAATAATAAATCAAAAACATAAAAATAAACAAGATTTTGACGGTTTTATAGATATTTCAAAATTATGATGCTATGATGCTAGGTG
>NC_068990.1:18548942-18550256 GCF_001194135.2 Octopus bimaculoides
TATATAAATATCCTGATCGATCGTCTCTTTTTCTCTTTCGCTTTCTATCTCTCTCTGTCTCTCTCTCTGCCTGTCACTCTTTCTCTTTCTTATTCTCTCTCACTCCCCCCTCTCTCTCACTCTCTCTTTCTCTCCATCTCTTACTTTCCCTCCCTCTCTCTCACTCTTTTCCCCTCCTTCTCTCTTCCGCTCCCTCTTTTTTCCTTTCCCTCTCACTCTCCCTCAAAAAGGAAACACAGCTCTCATGACCCGCTGCAGAATCTGTCAGACTGGCTGGAGAAAAGGAAGAAGTTATTTTCAGATTGTAGATCTTCCTTGCAGTAAAATCACTGCAAAAACAGGTGATGATATTCGACCAGGTGATTAATTTAATCTTCTACTTAAGAACAGGTTTACTCATTCAGACAATTTTCGACTCAGGCTTCTGTCTATCAAATGTCACTCATAAAACATTAAGTCTGCGAGGTTTTGATAGAAGAGATGCCCCGCTGTTAAGCGAATTTCTTAACCATGGAACCAACTTGCAATCCGAAAGTCAGAAGAACCACAGGCAACATTCTAAATTTCACATGACTTTGGAGCAATTAACTAACTACAAAAATAATTTAGCAAATGGACGTATTTCAGCAAGAGAAAGTAAAATGAAAACAATATATTTCCGATTGTGTGACGCCTTAAAATGGGACATAACTTTCTTGAAATCAAGGGGGATAATTCTGTTTAGATCTGGTTGCCTGTGTCAAATTGCCACTGCTAGCTGCAATAAAATAAATACTTGGTCGCTTGATCTGCTTGAAATAACAACTAAATATCTTTCAAATTACACCAGATGCTAAAGAGGCGGGATGAATGATTTAGGGCTAAATAACAATATTAAGCCAATCACGGGCCCCTCCGAAACCACTCTGTTCGCTGGGAATAGCAAACAAAGCACACTCAAATTATACTATCCATCTTACTGATGAACTCGAGCTGAAGATATTTTGATTATGAATTTACTGAATTAGGTCTGACCTGGAACTCCAGCAATGTTGTTTCAAATTTTGGCACAAGTCCAGTGAGTGAGGAAGGGGTAGTCGATGATATCGACCGCAGTCTTTGACTGGTACTTTATTTTATCATCCCCGAAAGATGAAAGGCAAAGATGACCTCGGCAGTATGTGAAGGCACACACACACACACACACACACACACACACACACACAGCGGGGAAAAATGTCACCAAGCCTTTTGTCCAACGTATTGCAACAAAAAGTGTGCCCTCATAAACACGTGTCTTACATTTATTTGTTATGAACAAATTGTTTATATAAC
>NC_068990.1:18551066-18552702 GCF_001194135.2 Octopus bimaculoides
TCGAACAGTCTTTACTGCAATTTTTTAACCCCAAGAGGACATCTCTTCTAGCTGGTTAACGATATATATATATAGGTACACATACACACACACACACACACACACACACACACACACACACACACGCACACACAAATGAGACCCTAACATATTCGAACTTTCTACAATCAGTAGCCAGTGCAGTCCGGTGTCAGTCACACGTTCTAAATGTCAACGGGGCAATTAACTAATTACAAAGGTTAACGGTGAGTTATATTGCTATTGAGTTTAGTGAACTGTCATGACATTCTCAATTGTCGTCGCCTCAAAGTTGCTAGCTGTAAATAGACACTACTTTATGCAAGTGCATGCATGGATGTGATAAAGGCGTTTACATAGGGCTCAGATTTTGAACCAACAGTTTTGTGCGGCACTTTGGTCAACATTAGTTCGATAAATGCTTGTGCAAAAACCCGTCCCGTTTTACATATATATCTTTATATAGACATATAGAGAAAAAAAATCGACAGACAAGATCCAGTGATGCTCAATATAGAAATCATTTGATTTGATCTTACACTCCGAAATCTTTACCGAGGATTAAATCCATGTGGTAAAGGGTGGATATAAGAGGAATGCAGGTGAGCCGATATGGACATAGTGATGCAAATAAACAAGTGAAACCGCTCGGGCTAAATGTACAAAATATACAAACATGATAGATCGTTGACCAAGGACTATTCAATTTTTTTTCTCCGTATTCTTTCTGTTGAAGAGCGTAGCTCGAAACGTTAAAGACTTTCTGTATTCCCGAGCGTCAAACTAATACATTCTTTTGTTGTTTACACCACCTGTCCTCGTCTGTTGTTGTTTTTTTTTCGTACATTCTCCTACAAACATATATATGTGTGTGTGTGTGTAGAGAGAGAGAGAGAGAGGGAGAGAGAGAGAGAGAGAGAGAGAGAGAGAGAGAGAGAGAGAGAGAGAGAGAGAGAGAAAGAGAGATAAACATGACCGAAAATATTCAGACGATGAGTATCTCTGTATATATATATCGATATTTATATATTAACTGAGCAATAAAGACAGAGTATAAAGACAGAAAAATTAAAGGGAGAAGGTCTTACAACTGTTTCTATGGGCTCAGAATCTCTTCATAATATTGGCAGATATAGTTAGCAAAAGCTCGAGGATATGCAACTAGTTGTAGAAGCATATAAACATTAGGTAGATCCGGCCTCCGTCTTTTAGGGAACAGAGATGGGTATCTAACAAGATAGATACTCATCTCATGTACACTTTTACATGTATATATGCATGTATATTTTGTATAGCCCGAGCGGTTTCATTTGTTTGTTTGCAACATTATCTCTCTCTCTATGTATGTGTGTGTGTGTGTGTGTGTGTGTGTGTGTGTGTGTGTGTGTGTGTTGAACATTACTGTTTTCAAGTCCTGAAACTCATAGGACTTGAAACAGTAATGTTTCCACGACATGTAGGCTAACGAGATCACAACACTCCCCTGAACAAAATAATAACCACTCGAAAGGGTTACTTATTTGTAGCTGAGTGGACTGGGAGCAATGTGGGAACGAAGTGGTTTGTTCAAGAAATTAAAGCACCGCCAGAGCCGGGAATCGAAACCACACACACGCAC
>NC_068990.1:18555223-18555812 GCF_001194135.2 Octopus bimaculoides
TATATATATATATATATATATATATATATATATATATAATGCCACTTAACCTCCTAAAATCTAGAAATACCTAATCATTATCCTAGCATAATAAGACTACAAATGAAGACGATCATGAAATATCAATATACCATCAAAAACAACAAACTCTTAAAACAATTTCGACCTTATAGGAATGAAAGACAAACTCAGAATAACGAAGTCCCCAATACGATACATAGACAAACAAGCATATCAGACAGTTATTCCCATCATCTGCTTCATGTACATATTAATATAAATTGATATGTACGTTTATATAAACACGCGTATGTATACTTCGCTGCCACTGGGATGCATGCTGCGATTTCATTAACCCCTGTTTTGTCAACTGGGCGATGGCGTCTGATGTTGAAAAACTTAAAACCTCCTAAGATCCCCTGAGGCCTCAGACATCACTGATGATGCAGCTCAAAGCATCTATGAGATGAATCTTGGATCCAAATACGTATATATATTTAGGCACTTGTATATATGCATGTAGCATCGTATACATGTGTAGATATATACATACATGCATAAATACATACATACATACATACATACATAC
>NC_068990.1:18555822-18556459 GCF_001194135.2 Octopus bimaculoides
ACACACACACACACACACACACACACACACACACACACAGATGGTTGAATCGTCTCTGGTTTCGACGATTAGGGTTCAGTTGTTCGAGTGATTAACTTTCTTGATCATTGAATTAGCGTGTAGATGGCTGAATATTCCGTTGACACATGTACCCTTAATGTAAATCTCAAGTAGAATATGTGTGACACTCCATGTATGACAAGGTTGTACCTTTTGATTTACAGGTACAATCCATCCAACAAACTGTAACATTTCCGTCTACCCAATTTTATTCGGTAGAAATTAAATCAAGCCAATACTATCGACTTCAAAAAGACTGAAGGCGGGATTTGAACTCAGAACATACGGGGCCAGGACAAATACCTCAATGCAACTTGCTCCGTAATATAAATATTCTGTCAAATCACAGCTCTTAATGAGGACTTCTTATACAAGCACAATGCTGAAGGGAACATTCGATTATATTGATCCTAGTACTTGACGAGTTCTTTATTTTATTAACCCCGAGGTCGACTTTGCCTTTCATCCTTTCGGGGTCGATTAAATAAGTACTAGTTACGCACTTAGTCTCTTCCTCCAACTTTGAGGCCTTGTGCTTCCAGTAGAAAGGATTGTTATTATATATATATATATATAT
>NC_068990.1:18559475-18561320 GCF_001194135.2 Octopus bimaculoides
TATATATATAAATGTGTATATTCATATATGTGTGTGCATGTATATATGTGTGTTTTGTATTTATATGTGTGAATATGTATATACATGTGCACGTAAATGCAGATATACTTACATATAGATACATGCAAATATACGTATGCTTTTATGTGAAATATATATATATGCTTTTATATGCTTTTGTTTGAAGTAAAATGAGATTTTATGTTGTTCATGCCTTTAGCATGATAATTATGAACGTGGGTGAAACGGAAACAAATAAATTCAGATGGAAAAAAAGGAAGAAAGGAGCGGGAAGTAGGGAACGAAACTAATTCTTGTTTCATGCTTTAAAAAAAAATTTTTTTTTCATCTCTCCCTATGCTATGCGTAAAAAATTTCGAACATAGAACTTTACTGTATTAATCCAGAACAACAACATAAATAGCAATAATGGTTTTAATTCTGGCACAAGTCCAACAATTTCGGCGTAGGGAATAAGTCAATTATATTGATCCCAGAGTTAAATTGGTAACTTATTTTATCGATCCAGAAAGGATGAACGGTTAAGTCGACCTCTGTAGAATTTGAACTCAGAGCATAAAGACGGACGAAACGCCGCTAACAATTCTGCCAGCTCGCCGCTTTAATTTCCAGCAGCAGCAGCAACTATATAGCTTCGTTTACTGTCGGCACAAGGCCTGAAATTCTTGTGGGGATAGGGATAGTCGATTGCATCGATCCTAGTGCTTATTTTATCGACCCCCCCCCCAAACGTCTGTGAGTGAACTCAGAATCTAAAAGGCCAGCAGAAATACCCAAAGAATTTTGTCTGGTGTTTAAATAATAATAATTGTCCTAATTTAGGCAGAAAACTAGCACCTTTAGAAGGTGGGGTTAGTTGACTCGTACTTGGCTTGTACATTATTTTGTTGACCGTAAAGGGCTGAAAATCATAATTAACTTCGACAGAATATGAAACAAGATGTAAAAACCAGATCAAAACACCGTAGGAACTTTACCCTCCCCCCCCCCAGACACACCCGACGCTCTTCTATTAATCCAATGCCCCCGTAGAAGCAACAATGACTGTCTCGAAAAATGACTCAGGAATAACAATTTGAGGTGGCGGGTATCTAACTGATTACATTGACCCCGGTACTTGACGGATAGTTTTTTTGTTTTTTTTTGTATCCAGTTCAGATGGAAGAAAGACAAAGCTAACCTAGGTGGGATTCGAACTGAGAAACTTAAGTTGTAATAAAAACAAAATAAAAGGAAAGCACATTTACCTCTGTTTGAAGTTTGTAAAAGGTATCCACTCTCTTTTCCGCTTTGTTTTGTTTGTCGTCTGTCGTTTGTCATTTGTCGTTGTCTGTCATATGTCATTTCTCTTCTGATAACATACTAAAAATTTTTTTTACTTTTTCCTTTTTTCTTTTCCTTCTTTATAACTTGGTAGCGGAGGAGGTGATGGCAGTGGTGGTGGTGGCGATAATAGTGGTGGTGATGGGGATTATATGTACGGGAGGCGGAGGCGGTTGCGATGGGGAAAGACAGCAACTTTTGGTATCGTAGTTTAAATATCTATCCATCGTAACATATTTGCGGTGTTGTTGCTACTGCTGCTGCTATTATTTGGTGTCGTTAATGGTTCCTTTCCCTGCTCAGCCCTGATCGAGCAGATCTATGACCAAGTACGTTCCTTTCGTGACCATTACGTCTATGTATGTATGTATGTATGTATGTATGTATGTATGTATGTATGTATGTATGTATGTATCTATCTATCTATCTATCTATCTATCTATCTATATATATATATATCTATCTATCTATCTATCTATCTATATATATATATATATATAT
>NC_068990.1:18561330-18562144 GCF_001194135.2 Octopus bimaculoides
TATCTATCTATCTATCTATCTATCTATATATATATATATATATATATATATGAAACGTCTAGTTAGAATAGAGGCACCTGACGAAGGATTAATTCCAAGTGGCTATCTGTTTTCCTATGTGTTCGTTCCGTTGTCTGTAGTTTATTGTTCTAACGTCCTGTACCCTGATATGCATATATATTCTTTGTATTATATATATATATATATATATATATATATGTGTATGTATATATAAGGGACGAGATAGATAATTGTATTGTTCAATGTGTATTTTATTTTTAAGAGGTATAGGAATGATTTAAGCTAGATTGGGTAACTATTTTTAATCCGTCGATCAGCACTTTGTGTTTCCCTCATTCACTTGTTGCTTTTGTTGATATTCATAAGGTATAATCAAAGGCGTTCCAGCTTTGGCCGTCCACACTTTTTTTTTCTTTGTTTCAAAGACTATCCTGAACTATGGGTGACTATTTTCTTTTAAGAGACTAAAATCTGATTTGAGGGAGATTTCCATATTGACCGGCCAAGTAGAGAGCTCCTCTTTGGCTCGAAATACTTAGTTGTGGTGGTGGTGGTGGTGGCGATCGTAGTAGTAGTAGTAGTAGTAGTAGTAGTTTTGTCCCAGATCAGCCCTGGTCGAGTATACCTAATAATTAAAAATGCTCCAGAAGTGACCTTTTCGTCCTTGTTTTCTTTTTATCTTTTTTCTTCTTCTTCTTCCGAACAATGCATTCAATGCGTCCTTCCCCTTTTTGAAAACGGTAAGGCACGCGATCTCAAACGAAATGTGTGGCTGCTATTTCTAACAGGTTTG
>NC_068990.1:18562244-18570311 GCF_001194135.2 Octopus bimaculoides
ATATATATATATATATATATATATATATATATATATTAACATATGTAGGAATATATATGTATACACACACAACACCCAACCAATCATCGCCCTTGTCTATAATTATGTCTATGTATACATATATGTGCACAATAACATACATCTTCACGTAGGAGTTAGTGCCTTGTTTGCTTTTGGATTGAAGAGGCCAGTGCTACAGCATACCTGGACATTTTACAGCATCTTCTCACGCTCTAGTCGAATACTTGAGCAGCGGAGAACCGTTTTTCATTTAATTCCACTTGAAATATCCCCCCAAAATCATAATATTACCCAGATAGACGTTGTAGTTTCCGTCGCGAAAGGAGATAATGAAGTTTTTTTTTTTATCTGATCCAGGATATCTACACTTGGTAACCCGTTCTAAAATCCACTCTGGACTGGTATCAAAAGCTTTTTTCATGTCTATAAAGAACAATCACAGTTCCTTATGTTCAAGTGATTTCTCCTGAACATGCCTTATCGATTGTTTTACATACAACACAAAAAGACAATTCTGAATCCAAGATATAGTGTATGGATAGAATCTGTTTCAAATGACGAGGGCAAAGAATTTTTAGCATCTGAAATCTGTGTGATTCCACAATAAAGAACTCATATTGATTATTCTGCTTTTATTTTGATATGGAAACGTCATTATTTCGTTAAGAAGGAGGCGGTACTACAATTGCAGATCAATCAGAGAAATTTAGTATCGTTTATTAATAATGTGCAACCATTAAATTGGTTAATCTCCAAGAGAATTCCCTTTTGATCAGATGCTTTACAATTAGATATCTATGTAATGGTATTATTAACCTCATTAATACATAGTTGCATATCAGCATCTCAGATAAAGCTGCGTGTATGAGTGGGTTTGTTTCTTTGTCATCAACAAACAGTCAACGAGTTAACATCAAAATGTTCAGTTCATTTTCTAAACATACTGTTTCAATAAGTAACTCTGAAAACTCTGTGCAGGGCTCTCAGAGTTCATAAAGATCTTTCGATTGTAATAGCCCCCCACCACCGACTCTTGCCTAACTGTTGTTTCGTCTCGCCACTAGTATCTTGTCATTTTGATTGGCCTGAGTAGTGTTCACGGATAAATAATAACAAACATTTTTTGTAGAGGAAGGTTCCTTGGCAGCAATTCTTACGTTGAGAGCTGTATGCGTGATGTTCAGTATGCCGGTAATAACTGAACAGTTTTTATTAACCAATGCTAAATGTTATTTTTTTGACATAAATTTTGAATGTCGGCAGAGTATTCATTCAGAGCATCCTGTAAGTTTATTTTTCTAACAAACTTCAAAATCGCCCTCCTCAGCATTCTGATATTATTTTAAATAACATCGTAGCGCTTCTCCTCAAACTGCACACTGTTAATTAACAAGAGTTCATTGCTGCTGTCATATACTTTTTGTGAAATTTTGTTCAGAGGATGCAAGGGAAACTGAAATTAGTGCGTATCCTGCAGTGATGCATCCAATATATAGTATTTTCACATGACATGATATTAACTGCATTTTTATCATGGTCGAAAACTCTAAGGAAATCTGTTGTGTGTCCACGATGTGACCTGCGTTTAGCGTCCTGATATTTTACAATTAACCTTCTTACTGAGATATAGTGTTAGAGATAGCTAGATTGAACGCATTACAAAGTTACAGAAGTAACTACACATTTGATTTCGTCGTTCAAAAAACTGCTTTCTTGGACGAAGCAAGATATCCTGAGCCAACGCGACAGTGGAATTCTCTCAAAAGTAAAATCTAATCATTGCATGGTATCCCGCAAAGCACTATCAAGATCAAATAAAAGCGTTTCCTTTTCTTCATCAGAGTCGTTCATTGTAAGACCATATGCAGTGATCAACCTTGGGAAAATTAACTTCTGTATTTAAATCTTGATGTAATTACATAAATATTTGTAGTCTAAGATCTATTAGCAACTGGTTGTCTAACTTGAATAATGCTATTCTCAGTGTTCCCAATCCAGTAGAATGTCAAACCACAGTCAAACCCATATGAACAGCTATTTACCAAACGCCTGGTTTCTCTATATTCAGCTATGTTTATATTATGGGATGGCATAATTCTGGACATTACCACACACTTTTGTTCTAGACAATTTTCATTTACATTATCCTGAAAACTTTCCGCACAAAACGGCGATCTCTCACCCGCCGAACTACAAACATCCAACACTACACTTTTCTTGTTCTAGTTGCCTAAGCTTGTTTAATAACATGAAGCATATAAGTATATGATTAGCTGGCCGAAACTTTGAAGTCTCTGTCTATATTAGTCTTGTTAAAGGATAATAAATTTGTATTCTACCAAATGTAATGAATAATCCTTTAGTTTAACGTCAAAGTGGTTTTATTATAACATAAAAGCAAACATTATTGTGTATGTGTGTGTGCGTGTTTGTATAGAGATGTGTATATATAAGTCAATGATATAACAGTAACTGAAGGAAAATCTTATTAACAACTGCTGAATCTCCTCTCAAATATTTGTTGCTCCTCAAATAACCTTACTCCGTTGCTTCATACATTAACGAACCAGATCGCATGTAATTCTCAATCAACACTAAGTTTTTCAGTTTTTAAATGTTTATTTTTTCGTTTAGAAACAGTCTGGGAATTGCTGTGTACCCACATTTATTATGTTTTATCTTTTATTTCTCTACAATGAAGCGTTGTAACATTTTTTCTTTAGAAAAAAAAAAAAGAGATAACAGAAAATATGAAGTAAACAATTACACAGAATTGATAATCTTAAATAGTTGAAAAGACTTTTGTTTTAACAACGTGTGTTAAAATAATAATTGTTTATTTAGTCATCAGCGTTTTTATATCAGATTTTCTAAACATACACATACACTCACATACGCACACACACGCAAACGCAAACACACGTGTACATGTATATGCAGGGTGGCCCAAAAGTAGGTTTACATTTATCTCTTTCGCATTCATATTCTAAGCTGTTAATACAGCTTAGATTTTAATTATAAAATAAAATATGAAAGCATTAATCAATGCTAAATTAGTTAATTTTGTCAAGCCCCCTTTTGAGTTTGTAAGATAGAAATTTAATGTAACAAAATATTTTAAAAGAAATTTAAAGTGCCTACGTGATAACAGTAAACCTAGTTTTGGGCCACCCTGTAAATATCCTGTGTGCACAGTTACATGTGCGACTGCAACTAATGAGTTACAACCCCACCTAGAGTATCAGCATCTACTCAACTTTCTATTAATGGTCTGATTACTCCTGCATGTAGCAATCTTACTGTTTATGATGTACAGAGCGATATATATATATATTTATGTTTGTTTATATGTCCAGCTATAATAGAAACAATTTTACACTAATCTGATGGTTACTCTATATATTTGAGGAGTACAAATTTATTATTCTTATTCCAGAATGCTCTCGATTCCGTCGATAGCTTACTGGCCAAAATTTCGAAGTTGCTGTCAACAACATTATTTTATCAGAATAATAATAATAATGATGATAATAATAATAATAATAATAATAATAATAATAATAATAATAATAATAATAATAATAATAATGGTTTCAAATTTTTCCGCAAGGGCAAAAATTTTGGCGGATGATGCAAGCAGAACTGTGCTATACGACCCCCACAATAGCAATGAGCGGGTACTTATCTAGTACAGAGGACTGTGGCTCCTATGCAAACATGAAAGCATCAAAAAGTTTATTGTCAAGGAAGCTTGCACACTGGCAAGGGAACTTAGCATTAAACCTGAATGAGATGATGAACCTGAAATCACAGTCACCAGACAAGCGAAACGGATCAACCAGACTGCAAAAACGAACGAGAAGAAACAAAACGAGGAGCGGTGGAGCCAGAAGTCCCTGCATCGACAGTAGATTCTTCGAAGTCGAAATGCTGATCTATACTAAGCAATAACCCATCAGTAGCTGAGAAGTTAGGGACTGAAAGCAGACTGAAGGTTTCATATTGGAGGTACAAAATCAAAGCTTGCTTACCAGTAACTACCTGGTTAATTGTCTTCAAAACAGTCTGAATCTAAATGGAGATTCTTCGACACATTTGACGAAACAATAGACCATCTCGTTTTGGGATATCCTGAGCTGGCACCAAACGAATACAAAAATCGTCACGATAGAATAGAACAGTATCTACATTGGAAAATATGTAAGCAGTACAAAATCGGCACTCTTGCTTACTGGTATAACCAACATCCTGAGTCAGTCGTTGAAGGTAAAACTGTCACTATCCTCTGAAATTTTCCAGTCAACACCGACAGCACGATCCAAGCCAATCGACGAGACGGGGAATTAATTATTAAAGACAAGGAAGAAAATTCTTGTACACTAATAGATTTAAATGTTCCCACTGATAAAGATGTATCTGTAAAGGAATTCGACAAATCAAGTAAATATAAGCATCTGCAAATTGAAATACAAAAGATGTAGAATCTTAAAGCGAGCACTGTTCCTGTAATTGTAGATGCTCTAGGTATGATAAACATGGGATGTCAGAAATAACTAGATAACATCCCAGGAGAACCACGTTTAAGAGAAATCCAAAAGATTGTGCTTTCAAGTACTGCTCATATCCTTAGAAAAAACGTTTCATTTTAAACGTCTCTGTTGTATTACATGAAAATATATTGCTATTGCCCCTGTCACTTCCCATTTCCAACGCTTTCGGTCATGCTGTAACATCTCTTCATCTTCACTCGCTCTGGGAAATAAACGCAGGGCCTAGTGCTACAATCACTTGCCTCGGCAAGTGATTGTAGCAAGCATGCAAATTAAAAATAAATGATAATAATAAAAATAATAAAAACAACAGCAATAATAATAATAATAATAATAAATTTTTTCCTAAATTTTTTAATTTTTATTTTTTAATAATAATAATAATAATAATAATAATAATAATAATAATAATAATAATAATATTAATAATATTAATAATAATATATATATATATGCAAAATTACTTATCTTGTGTTTATATAATTATTTTAGGAGGATGGCATCAGAACCGAGTTCGTGGCTGGGGAAATACAAAAACACACAGATAGAGTTAGAAAGGCAGGGGAAGAGTGGTAAGAGAGTGAGAATAGGAAAAGCAAATTCAGTGAGATAACGACGTTGGGAGTCAACATTTAATTTAATCCACACACATCAGTTACTGTTACAACTCTAATAATCGAAAATCTATTGTACACTTGGCAGATAACAAGGTAGGAATTAATAGAAATCGGAAATAATGGACTGGTGTCTTTTGATTAATGTTACATTTAGAAGAAGAAGCATAATGTTAAATGCAGCTTTCTGACACCAGGCCCTGCGTTTATTTGTATTAATTTCTCTAGTTAAACTAGTTAAACTAGTTAAACTACATGTGTAAAGCTGGCAGCCATTTGTACTTTACACATCAGCTTAAATGGTGAGGAAATTGTATTTGTGTAAATTTAATTTCATCATGCTGCGAAATAATTTGAAAATAACAGGTAATGGAAATTATTTCTAGATTCGACACACATACATTACATCAAAGATTTTTAACATTCGTTAATGCAAAAGACTCTTGCTTCATGCGATGCAATTTTCTACGCAATACAATAGCTTTTCAATGAATTTATACACAACTTGTATAATGTACTTAAAATTCAAATTACAACCAATGCATTTCATGGCACAACACAAACCACTGGATAATTGTTGTGAGTGCCGATGACTAAAAAGTCGTTCAAACATGGCATAATTTGGTTTCGATTAAAATTCAATTCTATGTCATTACAATTACTAAAAATGACTCTGCACAGTTGTTAACAATAGTGTAATTAAGGTACAGGACGATTGATAAAGAAAATGGTCTGCAGTATTTGTTTAGACTCATTACATTTTCAGTGTAATTCCCACCAAAGTCAAGTTCGTCTTGCTCCTCCTGGGTCGATAAATCTGAGTGCCAATCTAGTAGTGTAAATCCACGTAATCAACTAACGCGCTCCCCCAAATTTCAATCCCTGTCTGTATACTAAAAACATTATTATTGGCAGGGTCGTTATGGCACTGGACAAAAGGCATACAGGGATATCTTCCGGTGCTTTACCTTCTCTCTCAGTTCAAATCCTAAAGATGTAGTATTGACGTTTCATCGTTTCAGATTCGATAAAATATGTACAAATGGGGCTATGGGGTCAGTATAATCGATTAACTCATTTCGCCTACAATTGCTGGCGTTGTGCCAAAATTAGAATAAATTATAATTATTTTGTTAGAAGAATCGAAGTCGACTTTACCTTTCATCCATTCGGAGTCGATGAAATAAGTACCAGCTGAATGCTGGTGTCAATTTAATCGACTTCCTCTCTTCCCCGAAATTGCTGACTTTGTGCCAAAATTTCAAACGAATATTTAGTTGTATATATGATTATAAAACAATCACAATCTAGTATAAGTATTGTCTTTACTAAGGATAATACTGCATCACAGGTAAGAATTTTAGAAATGATTTAATTCAATCAGTAGGTTGAAAACGAGGAAATAATACACGGATGGATTATAACTCGAAATTGAACTATCGAATAAGAATTTTGATCGATATTTTAACTAAATTGAAGATATTCAAATGAGATTCTCTTCGGTTGGCGATTATCAATTATTTTCTTATTCCAACAAAATATGTATCAATTACAATATATTTGTGGATTTGAGAGGTTCTTGCATATATATATATATATATATACATACACAGACGGACACACGCACACAAATATGTACATAAATATATCTATATATATATACATGTATGTGTGCATATATACTCATATATGTATATATACACTTACATATGCGTTTATATATATATATATATATATATATATATATATATATACACATACACATGAATGTATATAGGTCCATAATTTTATTGATGTATATGCATGTATATATATGCATATATATATATATATATATATATATATATATATATATATATATATATATATATATATATATATATATATATATATATATATATATATATATATATGCGTGTGTGTGCGTGTACGTGTATGTAGGTATATGTATGTATATGCATTACCCTATGTACACACGTAGGTATATATATCAACTTATATGTGGATCTAACATCAATAATCTTTATAAGAATGTGTGTTTTTAGAGTTGGGATTCATGTCTTGTATATTCACTTTGGTTTACGCATGTTTGCCATACGATGTTTGCCAGTATTTATATTATATTTTGTCAATATCCGTTCCCGTTATTTGACGTTGCTGAGAATTATGTTTAAAGATGATAAATGATTCGTAGTGGACGTCTCGATATTATTTTTGATGATTTATATTGCTCCTTATACATCGATTATTTACTTAAACTGATTATATTTCATGTTGTAGAATTATCGATAAAGGAATTCGCCATCATGGAATATTTTTAATCCTGAAATTGTAGCGTCAGCCGCAAATCAAATATAATCTATACATATGAATAAATATATTACATGTTATTAGATTTTCCGCATTAAATTTACGAAGACTAAATGCTTATGGGAAATAAGATGAGAGTAGGAGCAACGGCTGAAAAAACACATACTTGGTCAATGTTTCATCAAGTAACTGTTATTACTGGCTTCCCTCTTTATGTTTCTTTGTAGTACATGGCCTGATTTTCCAAGTTAATTACGTATAGTACCTAAGATTTAAGAATGATCACTACTCATCACGAAGGATGCCATACTACATCATAACAGATGACTGCATGCGAGATAATTGATATATCTATCATACGGGTGTCTTTCGGACGTAAAATTTTATAAAACTTAACAAATCGTGTGCCATAAAGAAATAATTTAGCAGTCCCTGTTTTAAATTACGCTGTTCCAGGCCTTCATTAATAAGCAAATGTACTTTAGTTATATATGTGAGCAGATTTGGTTGGCGGAAAGTGAAAGAAGCCTGTCGTATATATGAATATATATATATATATATATATATATATA
>NC_068990.1:18570996-18575962 GCF_001194135.2 Octopus bimaculoides
TGCATCAATGTCAGTACATGACTGGTACTCTATTTTGCCGAATCTCGAAGGAAGAAAGCTAAAGTTGATCTCTTTTGTACGAAGTGGTATCCAAAAGTTCCCGGACTATTTTATGTTTAATAAAATAACTTATTTACCTAAGTTTTAACATCATCTCCTTCGAAATAGTCACCTTGCGCAGCAATACACCGGTTCCAACGTTCCTGCCACTTTTGGAATCCGGCCTGGAAGTCGCGTTCCGTAAGCGAGTCGAGGATCACCTGCAATTCGCTACGGACCTTGTCAACGGTGTTAAAACCGCGACCTTTGAGCTGCATTTTCTTCTTGGAGAAAAAATGAAAGTCCGCAGGTGAAAGCGATACCATGTGGCTTTTGGCAAGAAACTCACAAGTGAGGAGTGATCAGTAATAGGGTGCATTGTTATCGTGAAGAATCCAAGTCTTCGCACCCCACACATCCGGTTGCGTTCGCCGAATATTCTCCCTCAAACGCCTCAAGACGTCGCAGTAGAATTCTCGATTGAACGTCCTTTTCTTGGGGACGAATTCTCGATGCAAAATATCGCGGATGTTTAAACAAAGAAAAAACAATGAGCATGCTCTTGACTGAGCTGCTGCTCTGTTGTGCGTTCTTTGGTCGTGGAGATGAAGAGCTCTTTCATTGTGAAAACTGCTGCTTCGTCTCAGGGTCGTACCCGTAGACCCAGCTCTCGTCACCGGGGATGATCCTCCACAGGAAAGATACTTCATCAACGACATACTGACGGAGTTCATAACAGGCTTCGACGTCATGTTGTTTCTCCTCAGTGGTCAGCAGGTGAGGGGCAAACTTGGCAGAGACACGCCGCATGTTCCATTCAGACGTCAGGATTGCATGCACGGACCCATATGACAAACTAGCAACATAGCAATATCATTGATTGTACGCCGACGATCCTTATGCAAACGTTTATGAATTTTCTCCGCATCTCCGCGGCAGACGCTCGTGGCAGGTTTTCCAGATCGCTCATCGTCTTTTGGAGACGTTCTTCCGCTTTTGAAGCGCCCGTGTCACTCGAAACATTGCGTACGACCCATTGCCTTGTGGCCGTAAGCTTGCCGAAGCATGCTCAATGTCTTTGTAGCAGGCTTTCCAAGTTTAACGTAAAATTTCACGTTGGCTCTTTGTTCCAACTTCCTGCCCATGACAAAATCGCAGACTACAGCCTACTCATGATCACAAAATCACAAATTTTATAACTTGCTAAGTAAACACAGTGATGTTACTGGGCACACTGCCTCATGAATGTCCCTTGCTAGCTCTCACTGCGCACGCAA
Source organism: Octopus bimaculoides (assembly GCF_001194135.2). Lineage (NCBI taxonomy): Eukaryota > Metazoa > Mollusca > Cephalopoda > Octopoda > Octopodidae > Octopus > Octopus bimaculoides. The sequence continues at coordinate 18,572,313 of NC_068990.1, forward strand.
CTCTATGCTGCCACCGGTTGGCGGCTACAACAGATGGCAGTACACGGGAACTCTTTGATACCACCTCGCATTTGAACTCAGGATGTAAAAAAGACTGAAAAATACGGCTAAGCATTTGGTCCGACGCTCTCGAACAAATTTTTCTTCTTGCTACCTTAGTTAAATAATAAATAATTAATAATTCAATTATCATAACTACAAGAAATATATCGTTAAATTATTCTGAATCTTGCCGTTAACTTGAAGCATATAACAGCATCCATTTTAAAAGTTTTTAAAAATTACCATAACTGCAATTCATGGTGATGATAAAAAAAAAATTCCCATTTGAGAATCCATGTAATACTAATTATCATTATTCATACGGCTATTGGGTAAGGCATTGGATGTTGTATTTAAATTACGTTCTCATTTATCCACTCCAAAACTAATAATATTCTTTCCAAAGCAATTGGAATGAGATTTATTATGCTTGTTTTATATGGCTGTATAGTTAGAAAGCTACCTTTGCAGCCAAGTTCTTTCAGGTTCAGTTCCACAGTGTATCTTGGACAAAAGTCCCTTACTATAGTCCCGTGTCAACTAAATGTCATGGGAGTGAATTTGATAGAAGGAAACAGGGTAGAAGCTCCATGCACGTATCTATCTATCTATCTATCTATCTATCTATCTATCTATCTGTCCGTCTGTCTGTCTGTCTGTCTGTCTGTCTGTCTGTCTGTCTATCTATCTATCTATCTATCTATTTCTCTCTCTCTCTCTCTCTCTCTCTCTCTCTCTCTCTCTCTATATATATATATATATATATATATATATGTATATATATATAAATGTGAACATATATAAATGTGAATATATATAAATATAAACATATTTATATATATTCACTCGGTGCCTCCAGCTGCCAGCTCTGCCTCCGCAAAAAAACTGTATATCCATCAACAAGAAATACGATTTATCGTATTCCTGTCACCACAGATATATATATATATGTACATATCTGTGTGGCTTCGTGCTTGCCACTCCCACTGCGTTGTTGGTTTAACTTCTCCGTAACCTAGTGGTCCGGAATGTAAACGATAGAATAATTACTAGATTTCAATTTAAATAAATAAATGAATGGTGTAGATTTGTTCAACCAAACCATTGCAGGCGGTGATGCAACATGGCCTTAGACGAACGACTGAATCAAGTAAAAGATAAAAGCAAAGGTAAAAGATGAAAGAAAACCAAATATGGAATGGCGATTACCCAATTCCGTTGAAAATAGGGTAAATCGTTGCGTTGTGACGTAACATTTTTTGCTAAATTGTCCCCTTTTTCACCTTAATAGCCACCTCTTTTCTCTGACCACAATACTGATTCTCGTGGTAGAACGGTATTAGTATAGTTCGGCCCCAGTATATCAGCATTATGCATTTACTCGAAGTATAGATAATAAAAATATGGATCGCAGAATATCTGGAAATCTATTACATAATCATTTCATGCTAACTGTGATTTCGACAGCCAATCGAGATCGAGAAATTTGATAGTAAACTATTTAGTAACACATGATCGCTTGTGTATGAATACATTAAAGCTGTGTATTATGCCATCTTCCGTTTGCTCTTTTATTGCGGAATATGAAGGTGGCAAAGTAATGAACAAGTCGTCAGAGCATAAACTTTACGAACATTGGTTTGTTTATAAATACATACATACATATATATATGTATGTATATTTATATATTGAAAATGGTAAGCATTGAAAAGATATTAATGGCAAATATAATAATCATGATTCAATGCCATAATTGTGCACCATTCAATAGTCAGAATATTCGGGAAGTAAATATTGCTAATACGGATAATAAACTACTGGTTGTTTGAAAGAGCGAATGTATAGTAATATCGCTTCTACAGATGTAACACATAAGCATAGCTACTGAATTCGAATACTTCAAAATGCTAAGCGTTGCAAGCACGGGTATTTACAAGTCTCGGTAAAATTGTAGTTTTATCAGACGCCTTACGATAAAAAATCGATTCAGATTTACATGTGAAAACCAAAAGAAATGTTCCGCTCATTAGTATAAAGGAATGAATTACTACAAAAGCTTGCGGAAGTGGGCTAAAACGCTCAGTTTATACCCTAATGGCCGGCGTCATAATGGCGTTTAGAAAATATGGCTATTACTATTTTTGCAGACTACCAATTCTTGATTCTCTAAAAGTATAAAAGATATCCGTTTGTGATTAAGAAGTAGGATTATTTGCAAGTATTAGTAAACATCAATATCAGTAGGTAAATACTGAAAATATAGTAGGTTTATTATGGAAAATTAAATACACAGACACACACACAGACACACACAGACACACACACACATGCACACGCATTCGCACACACACACACACACACACACACATGCACACGCATTCGCGCACACACACACACATACATACATGCACACATTCATACATGTATGTATGTTTTTATATATTTCTGTGTATGTATATATATATGCAGCTATATAAACATAATTTCTGGTTACCTCAGCTTAGCCTATCACGAGGTAATAATCACGGAAACTCAGAGTGTGACACTTGTGTTGTAAAAGCGTTTATCACTAAAATGCAATGACGTAAAGATGCCCCTTTGAGTCCAACCTCATTTGTCATCCCATCTTCTAAAAGTCCTATGGCAACAGAAGAGTGGCAACATACAAAGAACTAAGCAGTTAGAAGTAGTGCATACTAAGTAACAACTTTCCTCGATTACATTTGTTTCAGACCATACAGATCTACAACGGCACTGAATACTCATCTCAGAAGTGATGGCCGGAAAGTAAGAAATGCCATACACAACGGAGAAGCACAGGGAGACAGAAATTATCTGTGAAGATGGAGCAATCTCCATATATATATATATATATATATATATATATATATATATATATATATATATATATATATATATATATATATATGCATGCAAACACAAAAAATGCTTGAATTTGGTCATTCAATCATTTATCGATACCTGCGCCAGAGGAAAAATGACGATCTTTGCTTTCAAAACGAAAGGTCTTTCTTCTATCAGGATAATGCTCGACCACATATAGCAAAGAATGAGAAACGATGCCGCACCCACCATATTCGCTGGACATTACCCCATCTGATTATTATTTATTCCGCAGTTTTCAAAATCATTTCGACGGACTATATAGGAATTCTGTAGACAAGGTCAGATCAGTGCTGGAGGAGTATTTTTCACCACGGACAAGTGAACCAGATAGATGGAAGAACATTGTAGAAAATGAAGGAGAGTATATTTTAGATTAAAAAGGAGTTTCGTTTACGTTAATCTTGAAAAATAAAAGAAGTATAAAAGAACTGCATTATTTATGGGATGGCCTAATACTATCATATGTGCGCCCGGATGTATTTGAGTATGTGTGTACTAACTGAAGTGTGTTCTACCATATAGTGAAGCATATTGCGGCCTAATTAACGATAAAGAGAAAACTACAATTGAATTACTGATATTCTATTATATTTTATATTCTTTTAAAGACAAATTACAATAAATTTCATATATTGCTGATTTGGACACAGCTAAAAAAGAATATCATTTTGAGACAAAAAAAATGTATATATATATATAT
>NC_068990.1:18576594-18582603 GCF_001194135.2 Octopus bimaculoides
TATATATATATATATATCCTCACGAAAAACGAAGAACAAACACACATAAAGAACAATGCGAAGACGTGGTACATGCACAGTATTAGCAAACGTTCAGGGAAGGAAAGAAAGATAGTTTATATATATATATTTATGTGTGTGTGTCTGTGTTTGTCCCCCGCCATCGCTTGACAACCAATGTTGATGTGTTTACGTCCCCGAAACTTAGCGGTTCGCCAAAATAGATCTATAAAATAAGTACCAAGTTTACAAAAGAATATAAGTCCTGGGTTTGATATCTTCGACTAAAGGCGGAGCACCAGCATGGCCGCAGTCAAATGATTGAAAACAAATCATAAACAGCCTGTAAGATTCTGTTTCCTGAACAAAGCACAAAATATATGAGTGATTGTCTTTCTTTTTGATATAGTTAAAGTTTTCTTTCCTCAGTCGAGATCCAGATTATCTTTGCCATTTCGGCTGGTTATTCTCGATATTGTTACAATCTGGCCAGCCGCAAGGAAAATCGAAGCTAAGAGCATTAGATTCCTTGGAAGAAAGCAGCGAATGTATACAAAACCAAGGACGGAAAAAAAAAAAACGAACACACACAGACACACACAGGCACACACACACACATATACTCACAATATACTCACACATAAGTCGGCCAGCTGGCAGAAACATTAGCACGCCGGGCGAAATGCTTAGCGCTATTTCGTCTGCCATTACGTTCTGAGTTCAAATTCCGCCGGGGTCGACTTTGCCTTTCATCCTTTTGGGGTCGATAAAGTAAGTACGAGTTACGCACTGGGGTCAATATAATCGACTTAATCCGTTTGTCTGTCCTTGTTTGTCCCCTCTGTGTGTAGCCCCTTGTGGGTAGTAAAGAAACAACACACGTATACTCAAAAATATATTATATGTCTAAAATCGAGCAGACACAAAATGATAGGTAAGTTGGTGCAATCGGTCTGCAGATTTTCGAGAAAATATGTAGGTTCGGTTTCTACTCGTACTAATACCTATTATTTCTGTCGAGGGCTTATATTCCCAATACCAGACTTCTTCTATTGCCAATACAACGCTTACAGTTATTATTTACAGAAAATACCTATACATATCAAAAGTATTTAAAACTGACAACACAATTTTATTTCTCCAATATTTACACAATAAAACCGCTATAACTTACTTAATGAAAGCGCGTTGTCAGCAAATGTAATTAAGAGAAACGTATATACAGCTTTTATGACGAGAAATCTCTTTTGATGATGTCATCTTGACATAATCAAAGACATACCTTTGTAATAATAATTTATATGATTGTTTCCATGTTATTTACTCCAGACTTTGGTTTGAGGAAATGCTATAAAAATCTGATGCCCGTTAGCTTCCTTCTTCATTTACGAATTTGTTTTTAGTTTATTTTTAAACTTTCTAAGGCGCAATGTTCTCTTCGTCTTCGCTATTTATTGTTATGTTATCTCTAGGTGTAATTTTAGTTTTCAAAACCCTTTGATATGCATGTATGCTTTCATAGTTAATGAGAACGGAGAACAAAGAGGACGGTTGCAAGTCAGTCAGCAGTCAGATACACATGATGTGTGTGTGTGTGTGTGTGTGTGTGTGTGTGTGTGCGTGTGTGTGTGTGTGTGTGGGTGTGTGTGTGTGTGTATATATACGCGTATATATACGCGTATATATACGTGTATTTGTGTGTGTGTATGTACACACACATACATAAGTACATATATATATATTTATATATACACACCCATACATACGTACACATATATATATATATATATATATATATATATATATACACACATGCAAACATACATATACATATACATATATATACTAACATACATACATATAGATATGTATACTCATATATATACATATGTATATATATGAATATACACACATACATATGTATATATATATATACATTTACATATACATACATACCTGCATGCATATATATTTTAGTATGTGTTATATATATATATATACGTGTGTGCGTGCGCGCGTGTACGTATATATCTATATATGTGTGCATTTATATATATACTAATAGATATATGCATCTATACATTCATTCATTCATTCATTTATGTATGTTTGCGTGTGTGTGTGTGTGTATCTATGCATATGTATATTACGACAATAAACAATTTGCAAAAGGCAAAACAACATGAAATGCTTTCGCAGAGGAATGGAGGTATGGTGTAATTAAATCGATCGATCGATCGCAGCAGCGTTTTTGATGTTTGAGTATTTATATTCATTATAGCTCAAAGAAATATTCGTTTAGAATCCAGAGACAATACTATTTATTATCTTCACTTTGGATAATTCAAGAAATGCCTTTTCAAACGCCGGTGGGCGTAACAATTTTTCCATCCGTTTATTCTTCCTTTAGGTATTATTATTATTATTATTATTATTATTATTATTATTATTATTATTATTATTATTATTATTAGTAGTAGTAGTAGTAGTAGTAGTAGTAGTAGTAGTAGTCGCTATTTTTGTTCTTGTTACTTTTACCGCAAAATGGAAATGACGTGAGCAAAAACGTAACAATCTTTATTTAGGTATGTACGGCGATCGTTTTTATCATTTCCTCTTTGATTAATGGCAATGGTGCCGGCCATATTTTTGACTTTGACACGGCTGCAAAATATCAAAACTAACTAAATTTGTATCCATTATTTATGATCATCGCACAAATAAATTAATTATAGCCTCTTATATCGTCAATGCAATGCTGACACCGATCGATAGTGGCTTGACTCTGCGAGAGGAAATACGTGTGTGATGCAATGCAGGTAATCAACTCTTGATACCGCAAGTATAACGAATAAGTGTATGATCGATGAACCCTTAAGAAATAGCAGACAAATCTTTCATATTTTGTGCCCTGTTGCTGTAAGAGATGGGAGGACTCACTGGGATAATTTTCGCTCCTTTAATCTTCATACTAGATTTTTGTTACGTATTTTTGACAAGTTTTCTCGTATTTCTTTCTCAAATCATAATGGGCACATTTCTACATTGAGTCACCCATTTCACTTTTGCTAAATCCACCGCTCCGAGTCATCTGATACATTTCCTGTTGGAATTATCTTCAAAATTGACATTTTTGGAATCCTGAGTAAAGTTTCATTCGGTAAGTTTGTGCTGGAAGAATTTTAAGGGACATTTACAAGGCTGGTAGATTCGAGACATTTTCAAGATATATAAAGCTTCGTGTATTTGTTTTATCCATGGGCATGGCTGTGTAGTTAAGAAGTCAACTATGCTTCCACGTAGTGTCGGGTTCGGTCCCAATGCGAGGTACTTGAACAAGCGTCTGCTACTATATCCCTGGTCCGACAAATGCAATTTGAGTGAATTTGGTAGATGGAAACTCTGTGAAAATTCATGGTATATATATATATATATATATATATATATATATGTGTGTGTGTGTGTGTGTGTGTGTGTGTGTGTGTGTGTGTGTGTGTGTGTGTGTGTGTGTGTGTGTGTGTGTGTGTGTGTGTGTGTGTGTGTGTGTGTGTGGAGAGAGAGACCGAGAGAGAGAGAGAGAGAGAGAGAGAGACAGAGAGAGACAGAGAGAGACAGAGAGAGACAGAGAGAGAGGGAGTTTGTAGAAGGGTTTATGTATCTATACAAATCGAAGTTTATATTTGAAAATAAAGGTAAAACCAGCACGAAATTATATCTGAAGATTTTTTTTTTTACATTTGTTACAATAAGTGACTTTATGAAATATAAACCGCTTCGATGTGCATGTCAATCTTATCAAATGTTAAAATTTCAAAGTCAAAAATTGGAAATTAAAAACAGTTTCTTCTCATTTGAATGTCAAGGCGCTCTTTAGCGCTATTGGTAACATGTAACCCAGGACAACCTGTCACATGGTCGAGTCGTCGGCGCCTAAACTGGCAACCCCATCAAGCTTGCTTGTTGAGGATGGTGATTGTGGGGCACACTGCGGGATGAAAAATAAGACCCGTCAAAGGGCGGAAGAACTACTGTGTAGTCAACGCCCAATCCAGCAAGCACCTTGTTGTGGTGAAGTGCCTGTGTGCTCCATTGATCCAGAGAGCTATGTCGGAAGCAGAGAAACCTTCAGACAGGGCTTACCAGGCCAGACAGATCGAAGGGTAGGAGACAGGCAAAACCTTAACCGTTAGAGGAGTAAACCTCAATGACAATAAATCTAAGCGTCGGTAACAGGGCGTAGATTTAGTTATCGGCAGGACCTAACAGATCAGATTCGTGGCTTTGAACTAACAGGACATCATGCAGAGGATCTTGAATACAAGACAATGGAAGAGACTCTGATATTCCTAGTTAGATGGAAATTGCGGGACCACACTTCTATAGTATGCGCAACCGAAACCCCTATGAATCCACGCGTTAACAGCACCAGGCTTAGAGCACCTGATTAAGATATTCCGGATATTCAAGCAAGTCGCATAAAGACTGACGAAGACTGATTAAATTCTTTAAATTTAACTGGAAGAGAAGTATCTGATGTCGAGAACAGAGGAATTAAACTTATGAATAGTAAAAAGAACCTGTAAATTGGAACACAATGTAAGAACACTTAGGGAAAACGAGAAACGTCTGAAAGTGGCCAACAACTTAAACAAATGCAAAGTAAACATCCTTGGAATAGTTGAAAAGAAGATAGTGCATGAAGAAGACGCTACTCTCATTGAACAACTTGAAGGCTACACACTAATAACAACAAGTGCATAGAGAAGCGCTAATGGGGCTGCAGCAGGAGGGGTAGGATTAGTAACCAACGGTTTGGTAGAAAAAGCATTGGCCGAAATAATACCAGTAAATGACAGAATAGTTACAGCCATGATACTGCAAGTATTCAACCACGAAATGCCTGTCAGTGAAAGTGAGAGACGGTAAGTCGGTCAAAGTAGTTGAAAATTTCAAATATATTGGTGCATGGACACAAAGAACCGAAAAATACATTGTAGAAAGGGAAGCTCTTACCTGCAGGGCATGCCATGAATTGAGAAAGGTATGAAGTTCAACGTCAGCAAGAAAATTGAAAGAGAGGTTGTTTCTGTTGCCAGAAACAACCTGTCTGTTCTTCGATACAGGGCTGAAACAAGGACACTCACTAAAGCATTAAAGAAGCAGTTGGACGATTCTTATACGAGGATGCTTAGAATGGCACTCCTGTTCTCCTGGAAGAGTCATACAACAAACACCGACTTATACCAAAAGTAACATTGAAAATACAGTATAGAAGGATGAGGCTAGCTGGACATTGCATCAGACATACGGATAAAATTGGTAACAGGTTAGTGTTCTGGCAACCAACGGAAGGAAGAGGCAGGAGAGGAAGGAGGAAGACGACCTATATCGACAACTTGCTGGAGGATACTGATATGGAGGGGGTATAGGAGCTGAGGACCATTATGGAAGATCGACACGAGTGAGGGAGACGTGTGGTAACAGCTATGGGGCGTCCTGAGGGACGACCTAGATAGATAGACAGATAGATAGATATTCTTCTCATATTTTGTGCATAGTTTAAAACATGTTTGAAACTTTATCTTAGACAACACGCATAAGAAGATACTCGATGTAGGGGTCTGAAATGGGGTTCAGGGGTCAGGCATTAGTAAAGTTGACTTTGGATATTTAATATTTGAACTTTTACTCGGAAGAGGTTGGCAGTGAATTCGAAGTTTCGACCTGCACGTCACCATCACTCAGTCTAATCAAAGCGAGCAAGCCAAAACTTCGCATTTATTGTCAAAATTTTCTTCCTAAAAATTAATATGTACGCCAAAACTTTCAGTTTGATGTTAAATTGTAATTATATACAGTCCAGCATAAAATCAATCACATACATACATACATACATACATACATACATACATATATATATATATATATATATATACATGCATACATATATATATATATATATACATGCATACATATACATATATATATATATATATATACACACACACA
>NC_068990.1:18583661-18585158 GCF_001194135.2 Octopus bimaculoides
ATAAGGAAAAAGTCAAGGTAGAAAATGCTAAAATAATTTTATTATAAAAAAAACATTTTAGTACCGGTTTCAGTTATTGAGACTTTTTTGAACTGTAAGTATGGAAAGCAGTTAAATTTTGGAAAAAATAAATGAAAAGTTTTTTAAAAGAATATTTCCATAGTTTCCGGTTGTGTTTTAGTCAAAAAAAGTTTTTAACGTCTTGCATAGTTCGAGCCCACAGCAACATAATATCTCCTCCACTATTTAAGTATTACGTGTCAAAAGTGAAACAAAAACACTCATGTCAAATAATTTCACTTTAAAAATGAAACTTTTCCACTATTTCAGTACCACAACTGAAACAAACACTTTTCGATACTGTAATTTTTGGGGGATTAATTTACACTGCATACGAAAATACAGACATATTATCACGGTGCGTAATTAAGCACTCACAGATCTACGCATACATACCTGACGACTGACATGCCTGAAGTGTCAATACGAAATTTTATTTTCATTTCCTTTAAAACAATACACATTTACTGTTCCATTACCGATTAATAATTATCGCAGCAGTTGCAAGCTTGGCAGGTAAAATATAAAATTATTTGTCTCTCTGTACAAGTGCTTCCATTTCCTTAATTTATACTGCATACAAAAGTACAGACATACTATATACGGTACGTTATTAAACACACACACACATACACACGCATACACATCTACACATACATATACATACTTGACGACTTAATTTTTTTATTAACCACACAGGGTCGAAACACAGAGGGAACAACACAAGGACAGAAAAAACACAAAAGTGAAGGAAAAATAAAATCGAACGAAAAGAATGGTAATGATAAATCAAAAGGTGGAATGACGTCTACTTGAACACCACACTCCATTAAACGTTTTTAGAAAAAAAAAATTCACACGTGTTATTTTCTTTTTGTTTCTTTCTCCTTGTGATAAATATTTTTTCTAACTGTATTTGCTTGAAAACACATACTTTTCTTTATATTAAGCAATTCATTATAATTACTTTTACGATATGCCTAAATAAAAGCCATCGTTATAGATCAGCATTTCTCAACCTATTTCGCGATTTGGCTTTCCTTGGATATTGAAAAAAGTTATTTCGGCTCCCCTGTGTTGATGAAAAATTTAATCCAGTTTGGCTGTCCCCATGGGCTTTCTATTTGTGCACCTGAGGGAAAGACGAAAAATGTTGTCTACTAAGAGGCACTCCAATGAAAACAACGGCAACTTCAACTGCCCCAATTTCAACTCCGCAATTTTTTCATCGTCCTGCCAGCCCACGTAAGTCCAATCTTGCTTTGGTCTCCTTAACAACTCACCATGACATTCATTTTTTTCTACCTAGATCCGTCGCCCAAACACCACTTCGTATCCACTTCTTCCTCTTTTTTATATCTTCGTTTCTCTCTTCGCGTCGTTCTCTGACCGGGTGAAACCGGGCTTAGCTGCTAGTATATATATATATATATATAT
>NC_068990.1:18585251-18588372 GCF_001194135.2 Octopus bimaculoides
TTTCGAAAGGGAATGAAAAATAAAAACATTTACCAATCTATATTGCTCCTTTATTGACTCTTGCTTCATATGTTGTCTGGTCATTTTCTGCTGATGATAGTCCGACCTTGTAAGATATATAATTTTTATCTTACTAAAATTGACTTGAAACCATGGTACAGAATATAGATTGGTAAATGTTTTTATTTTTCATTCCCTTTCGAAATTATCCCTAATTTTGTGGTATGTAGTATTTTGCTGCTATTTCTAGCGGGTTAGATGTCCTATTATAGGCATCTCTGCATTTTAAATGAATAATACATAGTCTATTGATTGTTTTTTACTCTCGCTAGACCACTGGTGGTAAATGAAATTTCAACACTTTTTTTGCTACCCTATAATTTATTAATATATATATATATATATATATATATATATATATATAATACACGTCACGCTGTGTTCTACAGAAGAACCATAGCAGCTGTTGATTGTATTGTACAATTATCAATTATTTGAGATTTAGACCAATGCCACTAAAAGCCGGTGTATCTGCACTTAATGAGCTGCTTCTTTAGAGAGATATGCAACGGTGTTTCCAGACTTTTGGAAATGAAAGAATAAAAGTGCAAAACGAATTTTTAAATGAAAAAAATAGACACACCGGTTTCTTTTAAATAACAGGATGTCCAGTTATCACTTGTAGACACCAGAACCATACCACATACACCTCTCAAGCCCTTGGGCAGAATATTGAAGACCTGTGGGTATTTGAAACTGTTATATCATACGTTCGGATGGCGTGCCTTCGCCAATAACGTACTTCTACTCAACTACCGAACTCTCACTTCGGACGACTCGACTCGACAGAACTCAAGGTCTAGTCAACTGACGGCTCCGGCTCGATTTCTTTTATTTAGGCACATAGCCTTTATAAAGCGGGGGACACCATAAGGACAGCCAAAACAATACATTGGGGTACATATAAATACATGTAAGATGAATTGTGAATGAATAAAAATGAGGAAATGGCTTACTCGCTCCTCAAAGCAAGTAGTTCCATTTTACTGTTTTTAAAATACAGTTTTACTATTACAGTCTCTTATCTTTTTTAACTCAACGGATACTTAACAATATCATCAAATATTACAACTGGGGGCCGTTCGTCGTATCTAAATTGCAATGGTGATACTTCGACTCTCTTCTTTCCAAATGGTTGTACCAATCTCTCTCCTCTCTCCCCCACTCTCTCTCTCTCTCTCTCTCTCTCTCTCTCTCTCTCCAATAGCACGGTTTCTGATGTAGGCAGAGGGCAAATAGTTTTGAAGACATTACGTGAAACCATCAAAACCCTGTACTCAACAAGTACTTCTTTATCAACCACGGCTGGCTGGAGGTCCGGGCTGAAATGCAAAGCTAATCTTAGCGGAAACATTAACAGCAATAACTAAAACATGTATTTTGGCGGCAGCAGTACAAGTAGCTATAATAGTAGAGGCACCAGTACTACTACTACTACTACTACTACTAGTAGTAATAGCAAAAATAGCTGTAGTAGCAGTTGTTGTATAAATAGCCCAATTGTAGAAGCAGTGGTAGCAATAGTAGCAGTAGCAATAACAGTAGTAGCAACAACAGCAGTAGAGGTTAATGACCGTAGTAATTGTAGTAGCAGTATTTGGGTTGGTGTTGGTGTTGGCGGTGATGGTGGTAGCAGACGCCACCGCCGATGTCTCCTTGGCAGCAGCGGCAGTAGTATTTGTAGTAGTAGTAATAGTAGTAGTAGTAGTAGTAGTAGTAGTAGTAGCACCAGTAGCGTCATCATTGCAGCAGCAACAGCAGTAGTAGCATTATTGTTATTATTATTATTATTATTATTATTATTATTATTATTATTATTATTATTATTATTATTCTGAGTTTCAATTCCGCCGAGGTCGACTTCGCCTTTCATCCTTTCAGCGTAGATAAATTAAGTACCAGTTGCGTACAGGGGTCGATCTAATCGACTGCCTCCTCCCCCAAAATTTCAGGCCTATAGCAAAAAAAGTATTATTATTATTATTATTATTATTATTATTATTATTATCATTATTATTATTATTATTATTATTATTATTATTATTATTATTATTATTATTATTATTATTATTATTATTATTGTCATTAGCAACAACGGTAGCAGTGGCAGCAACAGCAGCAGTAGAGTTGTTATTCAGTTATGCATCACTGAAACCCCGATCTTTGGCAGCTCTTGTAGCAAGTATTATTTTATCTGGCAAACGACGTCTGCTGTAGAATTCCATGCTCGTCTTTAACTGATGTTTGTGTCTTCATATTTGTATAAACAGTTTTCTGCCGTACTATTAGTGAGATATTGCATTGTTAAGTGTGTCAACCTTCTGAAATATTTTGAAACCTGAGCTGAACATCGAAAAAACTCGCACACAGACACACTTACACAAAAAAGATCCTACCAAGATGAGTAGAAAGACGTGTGTGTGTGTTTGGAAATGTATCTCTGTGTATATGTGTGTGTGTGTGTGTGTGTGTGTCGCTCTCTAACTGTCTGTCGGTTTCTATGTCTCTCTCGACACACACAAACACATACACACACGTGTATGGAATGCATGTATGTGTGTATATGTATGTATACGTGTGTGTGTGTGTGTATATATGTAAGTATATATAAACACAAACATACAAGGAAAGCATACAGACAGATACAGACAGAGAACAGATGAATAGATAAATAGAGAGAGAGAGAGAGAGAGGGTGTGCGTGTGTTTACGGAGAGAGTGAGATAAATACAAACAGAAAATAGATAAATAGAAAGACAGACAGGCTTACATATATATATAAAGAGAGAAGAAAACAAATAAATATAGGGAGGGATTTTGAGAGAGAGAGAGAGAGAGTGGCAGGCAGATACAGACAGAGAGAACACATAGATATAGACAGACTGAAAGATATATATATATATATATGTGTATATATATGCATATGAGAGGTATTGGTATCTAGAAGATGCAAAGAGTGTTAGGCAACGCTAAGTAAGTGCTATGGACAGACCGTAGTTATACACTTGCTTCGATAGTGATACGAGTGAGGTGTGTGTATATATATATATATATATATATAT
>NC_068990.1:18588588-18589560 GCF_001194135.2 Octopus bimaculoides
AGAGAGAGAGAGAGAGAGAGAGAGAGATAGGCAGAGAGGCAGACAGATAAATAGGTAGATAAGCAGACATCTAGACGGAGATTGACAGATAAATAGATAGACACACACACACACACACAAATAGAGAGAGAGAGAGAGAGAAAAGAGAGAGATAGGTTGGAGTAGGCACATGGTAAGATCAAAGCTAGAGTACAGGGAATGTAAACAGTTGATCCGCAATGCTGGCGAAACCGCATATGAAAAATATATATATATAGAGAGAGGATTAGGAGAAATTATCTGTTTATATAAGGGAAATACTGAGAAAGTAGGAGATGAGGTATTGTAATAACTTGAAAATAAAATAGGAGGAAGAAATGAATGAGTGTTTGAGTTGAGGGATGAGGGAGGAAAATTAATATTTGAGACGTTGACAGGGCCGAAAGTTGTAACAGTGTGGAAATGAAAGCGTAGGGTAGACATGGGAATTCGTGTTGGAGTGATATAATAGTAATACCAATGTGGGGAAGGGACAGTTGTGGAGCTAGGAGGGGAGGGTTCGATTTGGGCGGTCCGACCCCAGCGGCGCTGTTATGAGGGCAACACTTTTGAGTTAGCATATAACTATATAAGGGCTTAAAAGCGCAATGGGTGGGGTGACAAGCGCAAAGGCTGCCCCCAGTGACACATGCATTAACTAAAGCACGCGTCACTGGGAAATGGGGTTTTATGGTATTAATCCTGATAAAGTAGACATATAATACGAACTTACTAGTCATGGCTGTCAAACTTGTTTAGGTATGATATAATGTGTCCTATTTTAGGAATGTTTGATATGCTTTACATCGAACAAAACCTCCGACAGTACAGAAGCACTCATTCGTTCGTCTTTACCGTTATATTTCGCGTTGCTGATTTGTTCAAATCAGAGTCAATCCCACTGGTTTATGCACACACACACACACACACACACACACACACACGCACGCACCC
>NC_068990.1:18589570-18591742 GCF_001194135.2 Octopus bimaculoides
CGCGGCGAGCTGGCAGAAACGTTAGCACGCCGGGTGAAATGCTTAGCGGTATTTTGTTTGTCTTTACGTTCTGAGTTCAAATTCCGCCGAGGTCGACTTTGCCTTTCATCCTTTCGGGGTCGATTAAATAAGTACCAGTTACGCACTGGAGTCGATATAATCGACTTAATCCGTTTGTCTGTCCTTGTTTGTCCCCTGTGTTTGTAGACCCTTGTGGGTAGTAAAACAATAACATACACACTCAATTCAATGAGATTTGGGTAAAAACCTTGTAGAATGCTATGCAAAGATCGTCCATATTTATTGGGAACCTGACTTCATCATCCAATGGAAATGCTTCTGCTGCTGGATATACGCCAGGAATTTCATACTATCCGTAGAGTTTATGTAAACAGAAAGGACATTCTTCGTTTTAAATCACTAGAATTACTACAACACATTTTAACAGATGCAGTACATTGATGAGGTCCAATAAGACAGTACTTGTACCTTGTCCTCGCGTTGTTGTTTTCTCTTGCTTGTTCTTGTTTGGATCAAGTGTGTGTGTATATATATATATATATATATATATATATATATATATATACATATATATAATTATATATCGAGAGAGCGAAGGGGAGAGAGAGAGAGAGGCACGAGCATGGATGTGTGAATCTATATTTGTCTCTGTTTTTTGGTCTTATATCAGTCATAATTGAGCTAAGCTATGTGTTCTGTCCGTGTCCAACGCATATTTCTTTGAAATATTGTGTAGATATCCAATATCTGGCTTATTAATGAACTTTGAAAGTACTAAGCTGTTATTTCTAGTAGATCAGCTGTGTGTGTGAAGGCTCCTTGCATGTCAGGTCTGTTTATTGCTGCTCTTATGGTTCTTTAACTCTGATCAAACAGTTTAATTGTGATGAAACAATTTAAAAACTTGAGTAAAGTGATTTTAGCCTTGGACAAAATAACGGTACTTATTCTCAGCTTTACATTCTGCGTTCAAATTTTGCCGAGGCTGACTGTGCTGGTCATTCATAGGAGTTGATAAAAATAAGTACTAGTTAAGTCCTAGGGTCGCTGCTTTGATGCTGAAATTTGAAACCATTTTTTTTTCTTTGTCAGAGAGAAGAAAATATAGAATTTTAGTATTTAGTTAGACAGCACGGTACGGTTCGATGTACATACAACTGTTATTTCTCGTAGATAAAGCAACTATGAAAATATTAGATCTTTGGTGCGAGCAAGTTAAAAATAAGATCTGTGCCAGGTACGTAGATAAGTACCATTTGAATACAGGGATCGCTGTGATCGACTTATTTCTCCCCTAAATAAGGGGTGCTGCTCTGGTGCCGAGATTTGAAGCCATTTTTTTTTTGTCGGGGAGGAAAATATGTATGTACCGTATGTACTGTGCCCTTACTCTTTAAAGCTAGCTCGATGTGATTCGAAGTACGTTTAGCTGTTATTTCTTCTACATAAAGGAACCGTGTAAAACTTTTTTCGTTGATGCAAGCGAGTGAAAAATAAGATATGTGACAGATATGTAGGCGGTGATTTTGTAAAAAAATGTTAATAGAACTACAGTACGTAGGGTAGGAATAGTGGGGTAAGAAATGCTATTAAGTAGAGAGGTGGGGGCGTGTAAAAAGAGAACTTGTGAAGGAATTGGAATGAGAAAGCAGGGGGGAATAAAGAGTGGGATTACTAGAGCGATGTGTACGGCAAGGAATAGAAAATGTAAACGTGTAGGATGGTGTAGTGTGTGTGTGTGTGTGGGGGGGAAGATATTACGTGTATGTATATGCATATGTATATGTGGGTGTGTGTGCGTATGTGTGTGGAAGTGTGAGACAAGGTGCGAGTACACATGTATGTGTCTGTGAGGAGCTACATGTATGAATAGAGAGTGAGAGAGAGGGGGTGGAAAAAGAAAGACGGAAAGAAAGGTAAAATGAAACGTGAATGATATAGGATAGTACCTAGAGGGCTTGTGATATTGCTTAAGGTGCACAGTGAGGAATTTAGACACACACAGGCACACAGGCATGTGTATATTCATACATACCTACACACACACACACACACACACACACACACACACACACACACAGATACATATATACACATTTATTTGTATGTACGTCCACCCAAACACACTCATATATATATATATATATATAT
>NC_068990.1:18593779-18595617 GCF_001194135.2 Octopus bimaculoides
ACACACACACACACACACACACACACACACACACACACACACACACACACACACACACACACACATTCACACACCTATGCAAGCATTATTTATATATACAAATTTTTTATGAATATACAAAATATACATTTTACATACAATTATATATTTATATATATACAATGTATCATATATATGTATATATTTGTAACTTGTGTCTATTATATATCTGTACACACATGTACACGTGCACACCCCCACATACACACACTCACTTACACACACACTTATAAGTTCTGAGAAATATCACTGTTTCGTGTTTACGTAACTAATTTGGATTAGAGAGGAGGTTGACATTATTTATAAATATTGATGGATCGTTAAGCATTGGACAAAAATATAAAATTATATAAATTGATTTTCACAGGAGATTTACGATGATTGGAAAATAACAGAAAACCTAGAAAACGTTATGTGGATGTATTATATGTATTCAAAATATATTTGCATCCTTGTATATTTTCGAATAGATTTATCTGTGTATGTATGTGTATCAACAATATAAGTGTAATACTGTAGCAATTTTAGTCTTAAAGAATCGTGTGAAGGGGAAACTTGATATCACTATTGTATGCATTCATGTGAAGCAAGTAAAATATATACACAAACGTTGTCATTCTAAGATTCATGGTACCTATTGCAGATTAGGTAACGTGAAGCCAGAGACAGATTATGACTCATAAAGGCCCTAAACACTTAAAATCTTTTGGCGCCCCTCTTCCTCCCCTCTCTCTCTCTATATATATATGTATATATAATTCAAAATATAAACAACAAGGAACCATAACATAAATTTTTATTTTTCAAAAGGAAATAACACAAAGAGGAAGTTGAAAAATAATGTTTATTTTTATTATAGTTCCACTTTATGTGTACATGAAAAATTACTTCCTGTTTTTCCTTTTTTTTTTTTAAATGCAAAATCTTTGATCCTTAGTATGATTACATGAACACTTTGAAATTATATCTCCTATCATATAACACATTTTGAATATTATTTTAGCACGTTTAAAGAGTTTTCATTTGTGGCATAAACCATTTATCATTTCTGTTTTCCCATGATGCTTATTTTATTTAATGGTTTATCCAGCGCTTCGTAGAGCTAAAGTAATTATGTCAGTGAGAAACCAGTCATCGCTTGTTAGTCGAGGTATTTTAGGAGGCGCCTATCTTGCTATTTTGCAAATTCGAACGAAGCTGGTGGCTAAGACATCTGATGATTATAAACGAGTATTCTGGTTCGAACGGCGTGTCCCTACAGTAGCTATAATGGATTTGCTTTTCTTTTGGAAAGACTAATTTTTAGATTTCAGATGATATTGCAAATTATATAAATCTTACGCGGCCTCTGAGCAGAAACTTCCCAAAACATAATTCATTGGTGACTAAAAAAACACAATATCTTAGACCAGTTCGAGCAACTTGTTAGCCCATTCAGCAAGAGAAATTTTCTCGCTTCATCTTAATCTGAAACTGCTACCTCTTTTAGAGTATTGCCCTAATATATCCTCGACGTCCAAACTTAACACCATCTTTGATCCCAGCGACACATCTTTAACAGTTAGATTTCTTTATACCCTACATCTTTATATTCCCACAGGCGCAGGAATGGCTGTGTGGTTAGTAGCTTGCTTACTAACCACATGGTTTCGGGTTTAGTTCCACTGCGTGGCGCCTTGGGCAAGTGTCTTCTACTATAGCCTCGGACCGACCAAAGCTTTGTGAGTAGATTTGGTAGACGGAAACTGAAAGAAGCCCGTCGTATATATGTATATATATATATATATATATATATATAT
>NC_068990.1:18596428-18596948 GCF_001194135.2 Octopus bimaculoides
ATATATATATGTATATGTTTTTTGTATGTATGTATGTATGTATGATATGCATTTATATGAACATTTAGAATAAAGAAATGCAAAAGTTTTCTCAGATGTTTCGGAGTTTCCTTTCACGTTATTTCGGTTGTTTCTATGACTATATATGTACATAAATATATACCCACGTATTTTATACATACTCAGGTGTACAAGAGCACACACATACTTTCAATCCATATATTTATCTTTCTATTCAACTATTTATCTATGTATTTGGGTAGGAATAAGCTTAGGTTCATTGCATATACTGAGATATTTCCCTTTTCAAAAGAGTGTTTGAGCTTACAGTCACGTACAAATTGAATTGAAGTCATTATTACATACACAGTGCGGACAAATATGAATTGATATATTTAGATAAATTTTGATTTAATTATATACAAAGATACATCCAAATAGACACATAGCCTAGTTTAGTTACAC
The DNA here is from genome assembly GCF_001194135.2 of Octopus bimaculoides. NCBI lineage: Eukaryota > Metazoa > Mollusca > Cephalopoda > Octopoda > Octopodidae > Octopus > Octopus bimaculoides. Next base: position 18,596,894 of record NC_068990.1, read on the forward strand.
ATACGTATTCACAACAATCCACCCATATATATATATATATATATATATATATATA
>NC_068990.1:18598228-18600109 GCF_001194135.2 Octopus bimaculoides
ACACACACACACACACACACACACACACACACACACACACACACACACACATATCACGCATATATCTGTTATGTATGTGAACTTTCTGTAAGAATATATAGGTATATACATATACGAACGAATGGAGAGTGCTGAAAAGTTCCTGGTTTTGAGTTAAGGGAAACACAGGAAGATCACTTGATTATGAATCACACACTCACTGCAGCGGCCTTTGAGTTTTCCAGAGCCTTGTAAAAGTAGTCGGAACGTTGGGCCTATACTCGAGCCCTTCGCGATACCTTTAATCCAGGAACTTTTCAGTGCCCTCTTGGAGTTTTCTCTTGTAAATCAATTTTTGTGAACCCATGGATAGACAAAAAAAAATTTGTGTTGCGTATGAATATGAGTTCTGTTGTGGAACAAACGATTCCCAGACAGTTTGAAACATCAGTGAGGTGTTTGGTGAAGATGTTGCGAAAGAGTGCACTGTACATCGATGATTTGAGAAGTTCCGGTCTGGTGACTTTACTCTTGAGAATCAGCCCCGTGGTAGACTTAGGACCAATGTGGATAATGATGAGTGGAAACTGTAGTGGAAGCGGATACATCTCAAACAACCCGTGAGTTAACAGCAAGGTCTGATGTTTCGATTCCAACTGTATTGGACCATCTGAAACAAATCGGCAAGGTAAGGAAGTTGGTCAAGTGCGTACCACACGAACTGAACAAGCATCAAATGACACCTCATCTTGAAACTTGCTGTTCTTTGCTGTCAATGGCATAAGAGCGAACCATTTTTTGTATAGAGACGAAGTTCCAAAACACAATCCAAAAATGAATATTCAAGAAAAGCAAATGGTGGTCCAGTGGTGGTGTCATCCACTACAACTTCATGAGACCTGGTAAGTCAATTACAGCGGGTGTATACATCAACCAACTAAATGAAATGATGAGTGAGCTTGCAACTAAACAACTGAGTTTGGGCAATAGAGACAGGCCAATTCTTTTGTAAGACAATGCTCGACCACATGTTGCACAAAGAACACTATTCAAGTTACAGGAACTGAACATGGAAGTACTCTGTCGTCCACTATATTCATCAGACCTTGTACCAAATTGCACCTACTCACGTTTTCCAAGCATTAGACAAAACTTTTGCAAGGAAAAAAACTTCAAATCCGAAGATGCAAAAGCAGCCTTTCGTGATTTCATCACCTCTTGCTCTCCAAAATTATTCGCTGCCGGCATAGATAAGCTACCGATAAAATGATAAAATTATGTTGATAATTTAGGTGTATACTTTGATTAACTGCATCGCTTTTTGTTGGGACATAGTAAAATGAACTCTCTGTTCAAAATCGGACATTTCATTCTTAATGACCTGATATATATATATATATATATATATATATATGTACCGGAGATTTCCTTTCCCATTTCTAGCAGAACTGTCCGATAAACGGGAACGTGAAACTCCGAGTAACAGTCTTTTGTTATATTTCTGCTGCTTTTAAATAAAGTATATATATATAAAAGAAATTAAAGAAGGAAAATGCACACATACCTTACATGGTTATAATATAATTTTTAATATATCATTAAAATTACCAGCCCTTAGATTTTTTTACTTTTTGAATTATTCAGTTATAAATCCCACACACACCGTTTAAGAAAATACATATTTAAATAATTTTTAATGTCATGATTAGCGAAAGCGAAAGCGGTCGACAAACAAAATATAAGATATGTTAAAAATTATATTAAAACTATGTAAAATGTGTGCATTTCCCTTCTTTTATTTCTTATATATATTACAACTCACCACATGGGGATAATCGAAATTCCTCCCTCTCTGTCACTATACACGCACGCACACACACACACACACACACACACACACAC
>NC_068990.1:18600504-18607216 GCF_001194135.2 Octopus bimaculoides
TGTGTGTGTGTGTGTGTGTGTGTGTGTGTATGTGTGTGTATATATTAAGAAAAAAGAGGCAATCAGAATAAAAAATACTTGTTTATTAGCGCTTTCGTCCGTTCATCGGAACTCTTCAGATACATTTTACAGGAAATTTCTTAGCCTTTTTTACAAATCGAAAAGAGGATGTTATTTTGTCGTGTTTAGAAATGGAGGAAGAGAAAAGAGGAAGGAAGGGAATAGAGAAGAAGAAGAAGACAGAGGAGTCAGAAAAGAGAAAGGAAATCAGAAGAAAGAACGAATTTAGGATGGTCTGTGACTAACAGGTGATTGATGTTAAATGACATTTCAAAATGTCAATTTTGTTTTTTGAAGAAAGGGAGAAAGAGAGGAAAACAGGAAGAAGGACAATAAGGAGAGAAAGAAAAGAGAAAAAGAAAGGGAAAGGAAGACAGAGAAAAGAGGCTTTTTTCAATTATATTGTATCGATGAGCTCAGCCTGTTGAAGTTTAATTACAATTCAAGATTTCATTCTTGATCCAGTTACTTTGTTTTTCAAGGCATCTCTTTCTCTCTCCCTCTTCTTCTCTCATTATATGCATAAGCGCAGGTGTGGTTGTGTGGTAAATAGCTTGCCTACAAGCCACATGGTTCTGGATTCAGTCCCACTGCATGGAACTTTGGGCAAGTGTCTTCTACTATAGCCTCGGGCCGACCAAGCCTTGTGAGTGGATTTGGTAGACGGAAACTGAAAGAACCCCGTCGTGTGTGTGTGTGTGTGTATCTGTGTGTATCTGTGTTTGTTCCCCCACCATCTCGTGACAACCGATGTTTGTATATTTACGACTCCGTAACTTAGCGGTTCGACAAAAGAAAACGATAGAATATGTACTAGGCTTACAAAGAATAAGTTCTGGTGTCGATTTGTTCGACTAAAGTTGGTGCTCCAGTATGGCCACAGTCAAATGACTGAAACAAATAAAAGAATAAAAGAGAAAAAGGAATTGTTTTATGTTGTCCAGTGGCGCTCAACCGGGGTTCATATGATCCTTGAAGGTCCATATAAGATTTTTGTCGTTAAAATCTATTTGAAAGAAATTGTTAATGCTTCTGTATTACACCAAATATTTTAACATTTTTTCACATGTTACTACAATGTCCCAACACTATCACGTCAGAGTTGTCTCTCGACTTAGAGGAATTTCATCTCATACACTACCATTTTGAATATTCCAACGAAGGAAAAATAACGAAGTGCAATTATCACAGATAAAACGCCATTGATTATATGTTCTGCTGGAGTCAACACACCAATAACAACCACAACCAGACACAATCATGCTTGCCTTCTTAGATTTAAGAAAGATGTATATATGTGTTTTAAATGGCCATCGTAGTTCTACTATGAAAGTGTTTTAGCGTCAAAACGTGATTTCAGAAAGAGTGATTTGTCAAAACAAACGGAGTTTTGAAAATTATATCCGTTGTTTATCAAAACAAGTTTTAATCCGCTAAATCTATTAAGTAATCATTAGTGAAAACTAAATAAATAATATTCACTGTGAGCATTTATCAAGGCTACTAAAAGTTCTCAGAATTAACATTTCAGACATTATCTCTCCTGTCATAGACCTCTTCAAAATATATTACAGCCGCCTATAAAATGCTACATGATATATTACATGATCACAAACATCGCAAGACGTTTTATCTCTGATCTTAGCGCTTGACAAGACGGAAACTACGCATTTACTCATAGGAGTTACACATGCACATGTTGCTTCACCCACAGCCACACAAATACACACGCAGAGACGCACATTTGTAGTTGCACATACACAAAAGCACACTGACATATACACACACACATAGATACACATATGTGCAGATACGCACAAACGAAAATACTCAGCACATAATCACACAAAGAGACAAGCAGATACACATGTACGTGGTCTGATCAATAAGAATCCGGACTGTTACTATAGTAATGAAGGTAAACCACGCAGAGTGAAGTCACTTGGCACAAGTTGACCTTGAACTCTGTTGCGCATGCGTACTAAGTTTGAACGTTGTAGCTCACTTCCACCGTTTACAGCAATGCTTGGAAAGAAGGTGTGTAGCGTGTGATCGTCGCATTTACCGTGACAGAGAAAGTAGGGCAGAGAATCTGCATCAAATTTTGCCAAAAGCTTGATGACACCTGCTCGATGGCCTGAGCAAGTGCGAACTCGACAGAATTTAAACTCAGAATGTTAAACCGGAAGAAAAGCTGCGAAGTATTTTGTCTGGCGTGATCACGTCTCTTCCAGCCCACTACCTTTATCATATCCAATAATAATTGTAATAAAATGCATTGGTTGATGGAAGAAGCAGTGAATATGTGTCTGGGAAAGCTACAAATAATGGAATATTTTCCTAGTTTGTAAAATAGGCGTTGGAAGTGATTATCTCAATGACCAATAAATAAATAAATGAATAAAGAATATGCGCTCAGAACGTCATTTTGGTGCTACAGGTATTCGTGTCGTTCATATTTGATTAATATAGCAATTGAATGCGAGGTAACTGTTCTTTTGGTTTTTTGTCTTTCTCTTTTTCTGTGTCGTCAAGAAAAGCAACAGTTTTTAGAGTAGAATAAATTTTAAACCTGGCAGCATGATATTGATTTCGCGACTTAAGCCATTTATACTAATTCAAGTCCTCCAATAATACATCTTATATACCATGTATCTATCTTTAATTGCCAATATCTATTATAATGATAATCCATTGTGTTTAATGTGTCAGTATTGTAGAATTTTCAAACTTCAATAATAATCAAATATGTCTGCCGATATTGCGTTATAAGAAAATTCTGCCACTGTTTCATATTTTCTTTACCTTGCGTAGGTTCCAATAGCTTTGTATTGTGATGAATAAATTCTTATATGACATAACATTTATTATAGCTTCGGGGAAGATGACTATGATTGATAAGTGTTCTGAAATTTTTCTCTTTCGTAAAGTATAATGAATACCTTCGGAATAAGCGTTTGTGCTTCTGTGTATGTGTATGTATCGGCTTCTGTGTGTGTTCGTATATGTGTATCTTATCTGAGTGTGCGTGTACGAATATCTTAGTATGTGTTTGTGAGAGAACGCATATGTGAGATAACTGTACACTCTACTGCATGGTGGGTCTTACCATTAAAACTTTGTTTTCATGAAATACAAGGTAAAGTCACATTGGCAAACTGTATCCTATTCAGAAAGGTAGACGTTAGTAAACTTTGAAATAATAACTGCAAGTTAATGGAACCGTTTTATCTTTAACACTGTTTTATTTTCAAATTGTATTAAAGAAATAACATAGATGCACTTATTACTAATAATTTTGGAGATAGATTAATCAATTAAAACGCAGAGTATACTATATTGGCTCGGTGAGGCATTAGGCATAAAATATAATTTATTTTATCATTAATATTTTTCTTGTTTACGTGTTTCAGTCATTACACTACGGTCATACTGGGGCACTTCTTTGAAGAGTTTTTAGTAGAATGAATCCACTCCAGTACTTTTAAGCCTGGTACTTATTCTATCGATGTTTTTTCTGAACCGTTAAGTCAGGGAGACATAAACAAGACAACACCAGTTGTCAAGCAGTGGTGGGGGACAAAACATGCGCTCGCGCACACACATACCTATACGTAACGAGTTTCTTTCAGTTTTTGTCTACTAAACCTACTCACAATGCTTTGGTTGGCCCGTAGCTATAGCAAAAGATTCTTGCCTAAAGTACCACGTAGTGACTGCACCCGGAACCAATTGGGTGGGGAACTCGCTTCTTACACCACTGTCACGCCTGCGCCTATATACCGCTATACACATCGTTTAGAGACAGAGGGAGGGAGAGAGAGAAAAAACAAAAGAGAGATACAGAAGGAGTTTATATAAGCGGTAGAGGATGAATGTACATGCTAAGGTTGGTGAGGAACAGAGGATGAGAATGAGGATTAGAGAGAATGAATGACAAATTGTTTATGAGAGGTGTTATACAATTGAGAATTATGGCAAATACTCTCTGTAGACAAAATACAACGATTAATAACATTTGTGGGAACGTGATTAAGAATGAATATTCAACCTATAGAGTACCTTTAGAAGCGCGACTAGCTTCACAGTTTCTCCGTAGATTGAAAAAGATGATCTTAATCGATTTCCCAATCTTATTAAACTATCATCAGAGGCATCAACATCAAGTTGACGTCCTCTCAAAAGAAATGGAACGCCATCCAGTGTCGCATGGTCACCGACGAGTTAGAGCGCCGTCTAGCATGTTTCCGCTCAGCCTCAGAGCCTAACAAGCGGGCTTGGTTCAATGCGGTGCCATCAGTCGCAACTGGCACTGAACTCGATGGCGACTGCATGCGTATCGGCGTTTCCCTGATGCTTGGTCACAAGACCTGTGAGCCTTGTGAATGCCGTTTCAGATCTTTGTGGATTCTTTCGGTCTCCATCCACTGTCATGCCGTCGTAATGCTGGCCACCCGTCTCACCATGCCGCTGTTAACGAGATCATAAAGCATGGCCTAGAGCTCCCCAACTCGAGCCAGCGGGGATAGACTGTGTGAGCGGTAGAAGGCTGGACGGTATGACAACTTCCCGTTCCGTGGTGGTAAGCTTCTCAGCCGGGTTGCCACATACTGTGACACCTTCTCCAGCAGTAACTTGGTGTTGTTAGCTACCAGACCAGGCTCCGCTGCTCCTCAGGCTGAGTAAAAAAAAAAGGTGTTAACGTATCGGTCTCTCTCGGACTGGTTTATAGTCGAGCCTGCGACAGTTGAGAACTCCGGCGTCCTTGGTCCCCGGACCATATTTCTGCTCACCACTATCGGGGACGAGGCTGCTGTTCGCAAGTCCAGGCCCTGCCAGTCAGAGAGGCTGTTTCAGCGCAACTCCCTCGCCATCCTCCGCGGTAACACCTTTTCCATTTTGTCTGCTGGTGCTGCCATGGGAAATTTTTCTATATTGTGAGAGGCAAAATTCTCCTTATTTGAGTAACCCAACGATAAACTGGCGGAACAATCTCCTAAACTGCGGCTATGCATTTCCTTATCACGTACGTCTTTGTTTTGTTTTATTAAAATTTATTGTAACGTAACAGATATTCTTTTGAAAATTAGTATTCATCACGCATCAATAAAAATGACTTCATAATTATTGTTCATATTTCCTTATATAACCCATGCAAGCAAAAGTATACTTCCAAAGTTACCTGTCATGGGTAATACTGTAGTTAATTGATGATATACAATTATAATATCGATTTGACTTAGACATGACTCCGTATCCTTACAGGCATCAGTCAAACAGGCGTTTGACACCTGAATAATTTTCTGTTTCTATAACTTATAGTTATTATTAACAAATAGAATATTAAATGAAAGTAAATTAATAATATATAGACAAGGAAACAAATAATATATTTCAGTGTATCAACATTCGAATACTTAATAATAATTTATCACGTTGGCTTAAAGCCACATATTTGCAGATGAAAATATTTGCCAAATAATTACAATATTGTAGTACATAATGGTTTCAAAATTTGGCACATGAGCATTGGTCTTAGGCGAATGTACTAACCTCGGGTTTTGACTGTTATCTTATTTTATCGATCCCGTGAGCATGAAAGGTAAAGTTGTACTCGGCAGTATTTGAACTCAGAAGTTAGAATTGGAAAATCGTGTTAAAGCATTTTGTCCAACCCGATAACGATTCTACCAGCCGTCTTATAGTAGTCTCAAATGATGTGGCACTCCCGGCGACGTTGGAGAGAGTAGAGATTGAGTTTGTTTAGTCGACCTCATTAATCAATGCCTCTCATGCTATCTATCTTTCTTGTTATTGACCTCTGGAGTGCTTCTACTTTAATAATGTGTTGCTTCGTATGGGGGGACCACAGTGGGCAACAGTATTCAAGGTGGGATCGAGCAAAAGTACATATATATGCATACACAATACATACTTATGTATGTCTGTACTGATAGATAGTTTTAGAACTATATTTCGTTTAAAAAAGGAGGCAATGATTTTCCTAGTCTACTAATAATAAATATTACCACTTTCACTTTTTTTCTGCTGTCGGATAAAAAATAGATTTTCAACGATTTTGTAATGGCATCCGTTCATTCAATAAATAAATCTTGTCTAGACTTAATAATATTCTGTCGATTATCATTCTGTTGGCGCTTTGTATTGGCGTTAATGTCTGAGCTTTGAGCTCATTCAATAATCATCATCTTTCTGTATTTCATTTAGTCACAATGGTCACAGTCTTTTTGTCGGCTACCAATATTTACCTGAACTAAGTACTAATCCGATCTGCATGTATATCGTCGTACCTGGTTTATCAAAAATATTTTTGTCACAAAAAGTTGATAATAAGCGACAGCATGTTTGTGTAGTTAAGAAACTTGCTTTACAATCAAGTGCTTACGTGTTTAGATCCACTGCTTGGCATCCTATGTAAGTGTATTCTGCTGACCAATCCCTTGCACATGAATCATGTAGGAAACTACCCATTCTATATATATATATATATATATATAATCAAAATAAGCAACACGGATTTCAAAGATGGTTGCAGTACGCACGTTTCATGCTACTCCATTTATTTAAGTAATGCGAGCATTACTTAAATAAATAGATTACTTAAATAAATGGAGTAGCATGAAACGTGCGT
>NC_068990.1:18612923-18614202 GCF_001194135.2 Octopus bimaculoides
ATCTAATCTATCTGTCTGTCTATCCATCCCCTTTCTCTGTCTCTGTTTGACTGTCTCTCTATTTTTTTATCTCTATCCTTTTCATTTGTCTGTCTATCTATCTATCTATCTATCTTTGTTTATATCTCCCTCTCACAGTCTATCTACATACATAAATACATACATACATTTGTATGTACATGCCTGCATTCATGCATGCATCCATCCTACATGCACACATATATACATACATACATACATATATAAATACATACATACATGCATGCATACATACATATATACATGCATGTATACATGCATGCATATATACATACATACATACATACATACATACATACATATATATTACGATATCTCAAGTGCAGAATATATATTTTCCTCCGATGGATTCCATGGATTCTTATTTTATGTAAGATAAACTGAGATGAGTAATTTCTATCCGAATTCCGGGATTTGTTACCGTTGATGGAAGATTAAAGTATTATCTCGCTGATGCACACAGGTCATAAATTCACAGAATATTCCTCTTCACACGCTTAGAGATTTCTGGGAATTGTCTTATATATGCTACCTGGCATTGAAGGTTGTATATAGGTTCATAACTTAGACTCTAGGTATACTTCGGTTCGTGTTATGATTTTAACTTCTACTCTCATAATCCTATATTTTAGAAGGTATGTGTTTTATTGCGAATGTATTACACATACAAACAACACGCACACACACACACAAACACACACACACACACACACACACACTCACACACGCACTCTCTGTCTCTCTTTCACACACATTCACATACATTCTCATACATTCACACACATATATATATATATATATATTGGGAAGGTAGCAGAAACAATTTATGGGGCTGGGAATAAACATTATACACTGTTGTTCAGATCAGTTGTCCAGTGGATGAGAGTATCTCGTTTAGAATCCGCGATAAGCGAGGAAATTTATGCAGAATATAGGAAACACAGATCTTTTATTCCGGTTTATGTATCTTCACTTTTAAGTATCATCATAGGAGCACGAGGTTATGTAACAAACGATTTGAATAAGTGCTTCATAATTCTTCAATTTTCCAAGATGCAAAATAAAATGATTGATATATTCTCAAAACAAGCTAATGACGTATCTATCTATCTATCTATTTATCTATCTATCTATCTATCTGTCTGTCTATCTATCTATCTATCTATCTATTTGTCTGTCTGCCTGTCTGTCTGTCTGTCTGTCTGTCTCTTTATTTACTTATTTTCTATGTGCACACACA
>NC_068990.1:18614519-18615077 GCF_001194135.2 Octopus bimaculoides
CACACACACACACACACACACACACACGCGCACATATATCATTGAAATTTATCGAAAAGCAAAAGGCAGTGACAGGTGTATAAAAAGCAAGCAGGTGTATTAGTTTGACGCTCGGGAAAGTGAGAAAGTATTTTACGTTTCGAGTCTACGGTCTTCAACAGAAAAGAACACAAGGAAATGAACAGAGAGAGAATAGAGCAACAACAACAACAGTCTGCTACTGCTACTGCTACTGCTACTACAATAGGACCACTGACCAACGAGCCTGCCAATATAGAAAAAAATCTCTACTATGCTCACGTCAAAAACCCTGTCGTTACCATTCTCAAGGTAACTGTAGATTTGGCGCGTGTGTGTGTATGTGTATATGTGTGGGTATATAAATATATGTGTGTGTGGTATGTGTATATGTGTGCATATAAATGTGTGTGAATGTGTGTATATATATACATATGTGTGTATGTGTATATATATATGCATGTATAAGTGTGTTGATATACATATATATATATATGTATATATATATATATATATATATATATATATATATATATATAT
>NC_068990.1:18616122-18616933 GCF_001194135.2 Octopus bimaculoides
TATATATATATATATATATATATATATATATGCAAATATATATATAGAGAGAAAGAGAGTGAGAAAGAGTGGGAGAGGACTGTTATAGGTACACATATGATTATTTTAGCCATGGAGGCGAAGTCCATTTTGGAATTCCCTGCTACATATATGTGGACATATAAAATATATTGTATGTAATTAAATTACAGTACTTAAGCCTTTACTATAGAAAGGAAAGGGATGAGAATACACCATATTCCGTTCACAATGATTATTTTCGCGCAAGGATAATTTTTATAATTTCTTGTATACTTCAAGTCTGACTGGCTTCCCGTCAGGGGAGAACGACTGCTCACACTCCTGGTTAATTAGCATAAAACTATTTAAAATCATGTTGCATACTAGTAATGCATGGTCAAATAAGTGTGTTCAAAATTTCAGCTAAGTACTAGACTTTATCTGACTTAAATAGCGATTACTATGAAGTTCCCATCAAATGCAAAAAAGAAGTGGAGTGTTTGTTTTCTGCTGAGTAACCTAGTAGCCATGAAATATGTCACGGTAATCCCCTAGACTTCCTGCGTCAGAACAGAATAGAATATTTTTTACATTTTTAAAAAAAATTCACACACGCTAAGCGTCGCAAATAGTAATTTAATTATAAAAAACTATCTTAAATACTATAATACACAGTGGTTGCGTCTAAAAAATCTATGAAGTGAATATGTGTATATATGCGTGTGTTAATATATATGTATAGGTATATGCGCGAACACTGATATACACATGTATATACGTGGATATATATATATATATATATATATATATA
>NC_068990.1:18616946-18622058 GCF_001194135.2 Octopus bimaculoides
TGTGTGTGTGTGTGTGTGTGTGTGTGTGTGTGTGTGTGTGTGTGTGTGTGTGTGTGTGTATGTGCGTGTGTGTGTATATGTATGTATATATATGTATATATATATATATGTGTATATGGTTTTAAAGTGTTTTGTTTGTGAAGTTTCTTTGAACTGTCTTGTATATAAATTTGTACAGTAATTTGTAAGCCATAACGCTGCGATATTTATGAAACAGAATTTACTTTTTCCTATTTTTCTCAATTATATTTCAATTTAAACGATTCTTTTTCGAATAATACAACGGAGCAGAAAGATAGTTAAACACATAAAGGAAACAGAAAATAATAAATCCTGACAACCTCTGTTAGTCTGCAAAGGTTTGAATTCAAATAATACATAGAGATTCACCATCATATCACTTTAGTGATTAATTTCTCAAAGTCCCTAGGCAGATGGTTCATAAAAGATGACTGTTGTTATCCATGTATGTCTATATCTAACTATAGACATATGTCTGTCTGTCTGTCTGTAAGTCTCTCTCTCTCTCTCTCTCTCTATCTTTTTTTCTTTTACCTGTTTCAGCCATGTTGGAACACCGCCTTTATTCTTTATTAGCCTAGTACTTATTCTATCGATCTCTTCTTGCCGAACCGCTAGGTTATCTATCTATCTATTTGTCAATATATCCATAGTAACAATTGCACCCGTCCTTTGGACAGTTTAAGTTGCTTTGGTGGTATTTCTTTCACTTTGTTCCAGGTGCCACCTGAGCTCAACATGTCGTTTGCTGAGTGGTATCCCCCATGAAGCAAATTTGAAGGAATCGGTGTTCAGCTTTGTTGACAGGAAGAATAGAGCCTATCCGATGATAGGTTTGGCCCTGAATTTTGAACGTTGGCATATAGGAGCCTTCATCAATGGGTTTGTGACTGAAACTTGCCATCTGGAAGCGTGAATTTTCTGTATAAATTGCTGCGAATCAGGGCGTTAGCCAAGGAGTAAAGAGAGAAAAGTATGAGGAGTGTTTTGGAGGTCAGACAAGTGAACCTTTCCGTTTGAGCAGCATAGGCCACTGAATTCTCCAACCCACTTGAGGGCCTTGCAAAATAGACATATTACAGACATATCCCCTATAACAGTCCCTTGATGAGTGGCCTAATCGTCAGCAGGGTCATAGTTGAGCACTTTTGATTACATCGACTAGTCGATGGCTTCCAATAGCCAATATATATATATATATATATATATATATATATATATATATATATATATATATATATATATGTATATATAAATAAATATATTTACATATATATACACACACATATATACATACATATATATACATATATATGTATAATATAGATGTAAATATTATGCAAACATATATTCATATAACGGTGTGCGTTTATCTGTGAGCGTATATTATTAATTCTGTTCAGAAGCTGGCAGAACACAGTATTTCCCCATCGTACACCAGTTATACCTCACAAACCTGTCTTTTAATTGCATACTAGCCTGTCTATAAAGACAAGAAAAACTTGCATGATAACACAGAAGTTAATTGTGAGATTATGTTGAGATATATCAACAATCGTTAAAAGTAAAACACTTGCTTCACAAACACAGCCGCATGTGTCACTCAACACCAATAAGTCATTAGTTGTCTGTCTTTCTGTGTGTGTTTCTTCCTCTTTCACCTTCTTGTCTTCGAAATGCCGTGTCTTGTTCTCTTTCAATTTTCAACTATATGCATGCTTGAAATATACTAATATACTTATGTATGTATGCGTGTATGTATGCATGTATGTATGTACGTACGTATGTATGCATGTATGTACGTATGTATGTAATGTATGTGTGTATGCATGTATAAATATATACATACATACACACACACACGTGTATACACACACACACGTGTATACACACACACACACACACACACACACACACACATACATATGATCTAATTATAAATCTCACAGAGAGAATTAAGCAGCAGTGTTACGATAAAGCAGTTGTATACTGTCAACTCAATGTGACAGTCCCAATAAGGGAATCATACTGCTGCTATTTAGCCCTAGGAAGCTGGACCGCTTCTTGTCGGCCCTTCCTGTATCTATATATATACGCATACACACATACACACACACACACAAACACACACACAGACAAACATGTACGGACACATATATGTATGCACCTACATTCACACATACATTGTACGCTTGCATGTGTGCTTGTGTCTATGTGCATATCTGTGTGTTTGAATATAACTCCAATACGTAGGATATGAAAATTACAACGTCAGTATACTGTGGTGACGACAGACTTTCCAGAAAATAAATTGAATTTGAATGATGCTCATTGTGCAACGATTTGATGTACTGTCGAGTAATATATTGGATTTTCAATGATATTGATACAGGACGCACACACACACACATACAGAGAAACACACACACGCGCGCACACAAACGCGCGCGCACATACACGCGCGCGCACACACACGCGCGCACACACACACACAGAGCAAAGCAGTTAGAGGAAGAGAAGGAGGACGAGGAAGAGAGAGCTTATTGGAATGCCTTTGTAAGTGATCGCAGAATTGAAAATCCCTCATATATACACACATTACAAAAAAAAAAAAAAAATTAAATTTAAGCAGCAACACGATATTGTAACGAACATATTTGCATATATTTTTTGAAGCCTTTCTATATATTTACATACATACGTACTTTTAAATTCCTATAGACACTCATACAATTCTTAATCAATGTATCTCATAAATAGATCAGCACCAAAATATATTGTGTATGAAACGGAAACATACATAGTGTTCCGCGCAAACACTCACAAACATTTATCTAAATATGCAAAAATATCCAGATCGATTTAAAATGTCGATGTACGAAGCCCTGTCTTAAACCGTAGCATGATGTAATTCCTATATTCTAATCGATAAAAAATAATTGGCTTCTGTCACAGCTTAACTATTTTAGCGCTTGTCAAACCTACAACAATTTTTTCTGTGGATTGAATCCAATTAGTCACAGTCGTATTATCTCCCTTTCTGATGGTATTTTAGGAAACATTTAAAGGCTTTATCTACACTTACTAATATCGCACACAGCATCTATCTATCTATCTATCTATCTATCTATCTATCTATCTATCTATCTATCTAACTGTACATACATGCACTCATACACACATACACACATAGGCACATACATGCACGCATGCATACGTACATATACACACACATACGTACATAAATGCATACTTGCATACACACATAAACATACACATTAATGGATATTTGTTTTAGATGTAGAAATGAAATTAAATCTTCAATAAGAGTTGGCCTTGGTCTTCAAACATTCTATTATATTCTCATCATTTGGAACTAGTCAGCTGCGATTCCTTCAGCTTCATGACGTTATCATAAGGAGAAATTGGATGGAGGGAAGAAACAAAGAAGAACAAGTATAAGGGGAAAAGACATGTACATGGCGAGTAAAAGAAATACACAATTTCACACACACATGTATGTATGTATGTATATATACATATATAAATATAATATGCTTATATATAAAAGTAGAACTTTGTATATATATATATATATATATATATATATATAACTAGCAGAGATACCCGGCGTTGCTCAGGATTAAATGGCATGGTTTGTATGCGATACGGGAAAGCGCAGCATTGATGACAACACATTTGTGGAGTAAATGAGACTAATTTGATTAAGCAACATGCCATGCGTCTGTTTGGAGGATTTCAGGCCCTAACCGGTCATGGAAAATTGGAGGTGGGGAGATATGGGATTTCTGAACGCACTTCAAAGCTGTAAGTGGATATATTCTCCTTTGTGGCGACCGGCGCTGCATCTAACACGTCTCATCATATGGTTGACAGTCGAATGTATGTAGGAGTAATGGAGATATTGTACGTAAATGGGTACATTCCAGGAAGTGGCTGCAATGGGAGACAGCAACGGGGAAGTGAACTGTTGAAATGTTGCAGAAGGCAAAGAGTTCATATTGGATTGGTGGTGTGGCTGTAGAATAAGAAACAAACTGATACCACGCAGTCACCTGAGAAAATGTATTAATGAATTACTTGAACAAATAAGGCGTAATGGCTTACCGCGTGGTTGGTGGGAGTAGTTGGAGAATATGCTGTGATATTGAAGTCCATACAGGAAACTGCTTTCTTGGCACAGTCTTAGGCTTTGTTGGTATTATACACAGAGGAGTGGATACTGGAGTGCATCGTAGGATGTAGTAATTCCTACAAAACCTCTTGTTTGCAACATTGTTTGCTTTCCAATTTGGAACATATGCAAATAGATTCTGTTTGCTTCTCACTCTAGAGTAGCCAACATATAATTGCCCGTGTGAGAAGCACGACTCTTCCAAGTGTTATGAGAAAGTATTTACATGATCCTAAGTAGTCATATGGTTCCGGGTTCAGTCCCACTGCGTGGCACCTTGAACAGGTGTCTTCTGATATTATATTATATTATATTATATTATATTATATTAGGTTGTTTCACATGAAATGCCGCAGTTTTAATTAATTGTTATTTCAGTCATTTAAAAACTCACTTATGTATACCTTGCATTTAATCTTGACTCTTTCTTTCCCAACAATATTGGTATACAAAATTCGTACCCACAGACCTTATAAAAATGATAACAACCAAACTATGTTCCGTGATTTTCTCGCATTAATACAAACTGGGCCACTCTGCCGCAGAAGCTCTACGGAATATCGAGCGAGCCTTTTGGTAATGGTTTTGTTGACATTAGAACTATTCAGAGCATTTAATCCATCATGCCGAATAACTAATTTTGGCCTCCCCCTTGATTTATATTCAAGGCTATCTTCTCCTGAACAAAATCCGAGAACAAAGGGTAAAAAACATTCATCAGAACGCCAAACATCGAGCACAACTGTTTTGGACACCTGTAAACAAATTGGAAATGTCGAGAAAACGGATAGGTTTGTTCCACATCAACTGAACGAGCCACGCCTGCACCCATATATATAATATATATAGAATACATATATATATAATACATATATATATATATATATATATATATA
>NC_068990.1:18623039-18626128 GCF_001194135.2 Octopus bimaculoides
TATATATATATATATATATATTGAGAGATGGAAATACAGTAGAGTAAAGAATAAAAAGAATAAAAAAGACAGAAAAGACGAAGATGAAGTATGATTTAACTGTAAGAAATTATGTAGAAGTTGAAATATGGTTACATAACAATCCTGCTTTCTCGTTGAAGTTAATTATTGACGTCAGGGACATGAGATTACAAGAATAGTTTATGGAAACCAATGAGAACATTTAATTGATTTGAGAGGAAAACAACTACAGTGGCATTGGCATTGGTAGAACATAAATCTTGTTCTCGACTTAATGTAAACGAAACAAACGTATGGTAAGTAGAGGAGCGTCGCTAGTTACTATTTTGGCAATGGACTTGCAAGAAATACAATTATCTTGTAACGGGTTACTCATCCTTGCTGTTGGTAAATTCTATATAAAAGCATAGTTTTGTGAGGTTTTTGAAGGAATCATTTTTATGATATGTCTTTAGAAACCGTACAGGATATTTTCTATACCAGGTAATTCAAAATTCAATTTAGCAGGTTTCAGTTTTCATGTACCTGCCTTTAGCCATGATAATAATGCCTGATGTTTAGTGGATTAAATGGTGTCTACAAATGGCGTCTTGTATCATTTACGCGTAATGTCACGTGTCTGCGTGATTTTTAGGTTTAATTATCAAATAGATTTTTACGTTTAATTCTCTGTGTTTCATTCCGATGGTTTGTCGTTTTAGAGCTAAGCAGACCCTGAATTGAGCTACTCCGTAAATCACTTGAATGTTTTATGAAGGGCAAGACGGCGAGAAAAGTTCGAATATATTTCTCGCTTCCATAAAATTTGAACTTGTTCGTGCATTATGTTTCCTAACCATGTATATGCATTTTGTTTGAGACAGTGACAGCAATTATATATGTGTATATACATACATACATACATACATAAACAGATATAGATAAACAGACAAACAGAACAGGCACACATATATATATGTAAATAGATAGATGGATAGATAAATAGATAGATAGATAGGTACATACATACATGCATAAAAACATACAAACATACATATTACAAAAATATTCTCTTCAAATCAATCGAAGAGAGTGTTAAAATAATTTGCAATAAAATTTATAACAAAATCAAATATAAATATTGTAATTACCATTTAGACGCTAAAGGGTGTTCTGAATCATTGTGTAACATCTACAAAACATCACCCATTTTCAAGGAGGTAGGATATGATTTATCATATAGTAATTAACGTAGGCAGCAATGACACAATATCCGAAATATGAGAGTAATATCTATTAAAATGACCTTTTAGAGCTGGTGCAGATAACATTGATATATGGGTCTGAGTAATGGAAGCTTACAAAACTAATACAACACAGCCTAAATAGAGCGTATAATTAAATATTGCAGAAGTTAAAGAAAGTTTCTTTGGATCAACCTTTACCGAAAATGCATACCGAATGAAATCATAATCGTAAGCGATGCCGGCACCCTCCGACTGGCACCATCTTTGGCACCATTTACATTCCGGTGGCACGTAAAAAGCATCTACTACACTCTCCAAGTGGTTGGCGTTACAAAGGGCATATCCACCTGCCGAAACCTTGCCAAATCAGATTGGGACCTGGTGCAGTCCCCCGGTTTGACAGTTTTCAGTCATACCGTCCAACCCATGCCAGCATGGAAAGCGGACGTTAAACGATGATGATGATGATGATGTAGATGGCATATATATATATATATATATATATATATATATATATATATCATTATTAATAGGAATCATGAAATATTGTAGACTTCAGTTTGTGGGACCGTTAGTGGAGAAAAGATGAACCTGTACGTCAAATATTACTGTAGAAGCGAAGGCAGAGAGCTAGCAGGATCGTTTGCATGCTGTGAAATGCTTGGCACCATTTCGTCCGTCTTTACTTTCTGGGTCCAAATTCTGCCTAGGTCAACTTTACTTTCATTTTTTTCGGGGTCAATAAAATTAGTAATAAAAATCGATTCCAGATCACTGGAATCGATGTGATCAACTTATCCACTTTCCAAAATTGCTGATCTAGAACCGGTATTAGAAACCACATAGTACAGTGGAAAGACATATATGGTATTAGGAGCAGGCCTTGTTCGACATATGTTTAATTATTGCTGGAGAAAACAAATATTGAAGAATATTGTGTTGTAGAAATGAAGGACAGGGAAGCGTGGAAGAAACTGATAGACAAGATTCGAAAATGCCTAATGAGACACGTCACTTTTGAAAACATTTGGCTGATAGACGGCCAGTCCTGCGATCAGCTTTTTAAGTTACGTGATATATTCAAATTTTGATTCTGTCTTGTTCTGAAGGGAAGGTCAGTGATCTTGAGCATTTTCATGGCGACGAAACTAACAGAAAAAATGTGTATTTAAAACGAAAATCTGGCTTCTGAATACGTATGCATGTGTGAGAACACACACACACACACACACACACACACACACACACACACACACGTATTGTGAACAGAGTGAGCTCTGATAAAGGGATTCAGCAATCTCATCTTAATCTATAAACCTTCCAAAAGTCTACCGCTGTGGCGTTTTTGTTATACGAATAAGATTCGAACTATTCGGACAATTTGAACTACAAAATATAGGAAGCTTGTGAAATGATTGCCATTTTATATTTTTCCCGCTGCATACCTCGGTGGTAAGCCATTCATGGCATGAGGTTTTAACTTACATTTGGAAGTTTGTTTCTAAGCTATGTACACAACATTGAGATGTTAACGTTGTACAAAACATCGACCAGACAGGCGCTTAGCCGGAAAAAAAATATTTCTACTTATCTCTCACATATTTGTTTAAGACATGCATAATTCATAAATATATCGGTTAGGAAAGCCTATGAAAACAAACATGTTTCCCCACGACGAAACACAGGGCATAATGCCATTTGCTAACACTTGCTCAAAGGTAATATGGATTTCAAAATATAGGCATACTAATACACATGCATATATATATATATATATATATATATATATATATATGTGTGTGTGTGTGTGTGTGTGTGTGTGTGTGTGTGTGTGTGTGTGTG
>NC_068990.1:18628240-18633240 GCF_001194135.2 Octopus bimaculoides
ATATATATATATATATATATATATATATATAACAACGCGAAGTGTTCTGGAATGGCTCAATGTGAGTTGCGCATACAAGGAGCGTTCTCTGATGATATGGAACAACATATTTCACTTAGTTTTTCTTAACATGAATAATGATAAAAATAGCGCAGGTTAAGACGATGCTTTATGAACGCTGACAAATCCGTACAAAGGAAATGGTTGTTTAACTATTACAGCTTTTTTTTTATTGTGTGATAATCATGAATTAATTTCAAAATGAAATCACCATTGCATGACCCATATAACAATATACAGTGACATATATTATTAAGATGTAAGCAACTTCATTGTGAGACAATTACTTGCTCGCGTTGGGAGAAAGCTGGAACAATTTCTGAGCTTATTATCTAAATTCAGTTGATCATTTATGTTTCAAATGGCACCCCGTAACGAATACAAATTAATAAAATCATTTTATTGTATTATGACACAGATGTTGCTTAATTGGCGTCGATGTTGCGCTTAAATTTTGATACCAATGTATCTCTTTCATACGCTTAATAACACCATGTAATCTTAGAGATAACTTAATGTAGTCTTAATGTAGAGAATTTCACTCCATTGAAAGCATTTGGAATAGATTTCCAGATTTTCTTGCTGCTCTACTTTCTTTTGCAGACATTGCCCTGCACAGGTTCAATCATGCCATCGGTTGCAATAATCTCACGAGATTGGGAGAGACTTGAAATATTCTATGGAATGTTTGACTTCATTGAAGTGATTAATAAATAACAATGTAAAATATTTGAATCTCACTTATTGGGGAACACTTAGGAACCATAAGAACATCCTTAATTTCAAACACCTACTGTCAAATGAAACATTCTCAATTCCTATTCTTTATTTCTAACAAATGTATGCCATTCAAGCTATACAGAGAAACATCGGGTGGCCTAGTGGTTATGATTTTGCACTCGCGATCCCAAGATCACCATTTCAATTCCCAGATCAGGAGGCGGTTGTGTTCTTGAGCAAAATGCTTCATATCACGTTGCGCCAGTCTACCAAGCTGTAAATGAGTAACTCTACAACAGACTAGAGTCCCGTTCAAGGGTATTGTTTTGGTATCGGTCAATAATATGCCATAGAAACCGGTTAAGTGACCCTATAAATCCTTGGTCTCGAGACGGTAATGTTCATGGCTTGATGATGATGATCATATACAGGGAAAACAACATGTATTCCGTCTTTTTGGTCGTTGGACATTCACAGGATTTTAATTACTTGGTGTTTCCTATTACGCCAACGATAATCAATGCGTACTGATGACAATTATATTATGCCTAAAGCTTTATTTAGTTGTCAGTTTATCCACTTGGCCGACCAATTTCATTTAGCTATCACAGACAATTATCAACTTTAAACTATGAAAGATTTTAAGTAATTCTTGTTGATTTATTTATATTCTGCTTCAAAACAGACGAAAATAATTTCTGAAGGACGTGTGAAGCAATTTTATTTTGAAAGTAAGTGCCGGATATTAGATGGTATTAAATGGAAGTCAAACCTGCATAACATTTCATCTGGTATTCTTCGGTTACAAAATGATGACTATTTCCCTGCTTTATAACTGTACATTCATGTGGCTTCGGTTTTAATCTCACAATGAGGCACGTTGGGTAAATATTTACTATCACATGTCCAGCCGGCAAATATCTTGTGAATGAATTTAGTAGATGGTAAGCCCGTTGGATATATATACGAGGAAGCACCAAGAGGTACCTGGCTTTGGGTAAAAGAAAATACAGGACGATCAGATAATTATGATTTTATTCAGATTCACATACTTGTAACGATCCTTTAGTTTTTCTAAACCCTGTAAATAAAAGAAGTCGGAAGGTATTGTACACAGGGGGCTATTTTAATGTAATGCTGTTTCAATTGCATACACCGAGATTTTAAGAAATGAAAATAAAATTAAGAAAATAATACGACTTTTGATACTTACAAACGAAACATTTTGTTTCATTTTGAACCGAACAAGAGGATTCATTGTAGCAGCCAGCGACACAAAGATCGATTTTAGTGATATTTAAGAGTGTGGTTCGGCAGACTGTGATGTGGGCATTAAAGAAGGTAACTAAGTATAACTAGAGCAGTCAGTTCGTTACTCTTCTTTGCAGCAATATATCAATGCTTTGCATGACACATATTTTTCCTTCGTGTTACGTAGATCGATAAAATTTTTTTCAGGTTTTGTAGTGTCAGCCATATGTAACGTGACTATATGATGACCATTACGTGGAATTGAGAAAATAAATGAAATATTACTATGGCAATTGGATTCTTACGTTCCTTAGTTGCAATACATAATTGCCTTACAGACTAAATGTTTCCCATTATATGTCCTACTTGCAAATCTCTCGGTTGATGAGGGCCCTTAGAAATTACGTGCAAATGCTGTAGTATCAGCGATGAAGTGAAGTGATTATAAGACGATGCTCATAGATTTTTATAGGAATTCAGGAGTGTAAGAATAGTTTTAATACCTTTGAGTCCCTCCGATATAAGCCGAGTCTTAAGCTGTTGCCAAGAACATGGCTTTCGTTTGTCTCGGTCGGCAATATCCAAATGTATAGTTCTTTTTAATAGCCCAACTACTCAACATTATTGTGAAAGGATAGGGGTCAGTGTTAGTCATGCATTATTTAAGAGAATTTGAAGAAAGTTAACGACGCAATTTGTCGACTCATCTTCTCGAAAACTTTAGAATGTTACACCTTAAATGCTTTCTTCATAAGTAAATTCTTTTAATTAGCGTCAGCAAATCAAAAACTCCGTCCATTGCCTGGGGTTTACGTCCTGCATAATAGTGTTAGACACTAAATATGGGATATAAGTTACAATCGTAAGAATTTTGTGGATGCTTAAGCGATGGGAAAGAGAGTCTAAATTTAGTAAGATATGTTGTATCTAACTCAGAAACGAGAAAGAATTTGTAAAATGAAGAGCAATTAATCATCAAGTAAATGAGAAACTGAAGGAATTCATTGCCGCGGGAGAAATATTATCAAGAATTATCGCGAAAACAAATAAAAACAACAATAATAATAATTTCCATGAATAAAATTAATTTGGAATTTTGCACTGTGGATTGGTAAAATCGTTAGAACGTTGGATACGTTGCCTTGAGTTATGCTTTGCCTCATTACGTTCTGCATTCAAGTCTTACTGATGTCAACTGTGGCTTTCACCCAATCAGTGTCGATGTAATCAGTTGCTGATCTGTAATAAAGGGTGAATAATACAAAAGTGCAAAATCAGGACAACCACGAGATTCTAACCGGTTGTGTTGTCTTATATTGGTTTCAGTAACCATCATCATAATGTAACAAGATATATTACTAACCAACATCTACTCAGGAACTTCCTATTATAGGCGCAGAAGTGGCTGTGTGGTAAGTAGCTTGCTTACGAACCACATGCTTCCGGGTTCAGTCTCACTGCGTGGCACCTTGGGTAAGTGTCTTCTACTATAGCCTCGTGCCGACCACAGCCTTGTGAGTGGATTTGGTAGACGGAAACTGAAAGAAGCCTGTCGTATATATGTATATGCATATATATATATATATGTGTGTGTGTGTGTGTTTGTGTGTCTGTGTTTGCCCCCCCCCCCAACATCGCTTGACAACCGATGCTGGTGTGTTTACGTCCCCGTAACTTAGCAGTTCGGCAAAATAGGCCGATAGAATAAGTACTAGGCTTACAAAGAATAAGTCAGGGGGTCGATTTGCTCGACTAAAGGCAGTGCTCTAGCATTGCCGCAGTCAAATAACTGAAACAAGTAAAAGAGTAAAAAGAGAGAGTATTATTCACACACACACAATTTGTCTCGTTCTCTAATTGTGATTCCAGTTAAAAGGAATACAGCAAAGGGAAAAAGATGAACATTTGGTAACAAATTCACTGACGGTGTACATAGTTTTCATATTTGGGGAAACATACAAACAAAGTAGTTCTAGTCGTTAACATTTCATCTTTTTGTATGACCGTAGCTACATTATCTGATCTGTCTTGATTTTTATAAGTCTCTGGTGTAATACATATGAGAAACACATGATATTGCGTTAAGGTGATCTCCTTGAAAGAAAGGGTTTCGTGGATGGCATTGATACCACGACACGACTGCAATTGTTACTCTCAACTCATGCGGGATAAAATCATCGATAGCAAATACATTGTCTCACTACTTGAGCGCAGAAAGACTGAACTAAATTGTCTTCGTCATTCAATACAATAACTTCGCGTATTTCTCTCAGTTTGAAACCTTTATACAGTATTCAATATTAGTATACAATTTACACACGGTAAGGAGGATGCTAAATTTGGTTCTGTCGAAAATATAATTTGACTGGTACTTTATGTAATTCAGACACGAAATAGGAAATGCCTAGATGCCATCAGGGCGTCCTACCAATTTTGAAAATGCCATCAATCTTTATGCAATATTAAAGACGTGGTAGAAAAGAGTTGAGTGAGTAAATAAATGGCATATGATATTCCTATCTACTTCTAATATGGCGAGCTGGCAGAATCGTTTGCACGCCAGGTAAAATGCTTAGTATCATTTCGTCCGTCTTTGCGTTCTGAGTTCAAATTCCACTGAACTTCACTTTGCCTTTCATCCCTTTCGAGGTCGATAAAATATGTACCAGCTGAGTACTGGGGTTGATGTTACCCACAATTGCTGGCCTTGTGCCCAAATTTGAAAATAATATGACATACATTCAAAGACAAATCACCGATGATCGTCGGGGGTGAGTTTATGAAAAGTCTCTCGACCTACTAGAAAGAGTGAACAAAATGTCATTAATCTCATCTTACAGCCCTGAGAGGGGTGTACTTTTGATGATCATTCTGTTTGATCAGGCTTGACTGAGGACTAAACAGCAGCAGTAAAAACAACAATATATCGGCGTGTAAGTGGCAGAATGTATGAAATAAACATGAAACGA
>NC_068990.1:18638240-18643085 GCF_001194135.2 Octopus bimaculoides
TAGAGCTATGAAAAATAACTGTTAAAATCGGCTGTGCACTCTTCAAAACTTGCACTAAGAATAAGGACAAGATAAAATTACTACCTGTTTTTATAGCAAGTTGATGCAAGTAGTTTATCTCAACCCCCTCCGACTTTTAGTTCATGCGATTGACCCAATATATTGGCAAGCATTCTGAATATCAAATGCATGTAATCACCAGTTCCAAAAAGGTTAATATTATTTTATAAATTATTCTTAAGAAAGCATACTGGCTAATATTATGGCCAGACTAAGTTGGAGACACATTTGGGAATATGGTTTTTCTGAGGAGGAATCAAATAATAACATTTGAAACTTTATTAACAAAACAGAATGCCGGTTAGATATGAAGAATTATTCCAGTGGAGAAATCGCTGCTTCTAAAAGACAAGTGTTTGGTCATGAAGAGAAATTCATTGACTGAAGAAGTATATGTGAAATACGGAAGTGTGAAAAGCAAGCCAGCATTGATAAGTATAATCCAGAACTAAAGTTGATTTTCTTACTTGAAATATTCCAAAGTCTTACCATGACAATTGTAGGAGTTAGGAATATATCTGGTCGAACATTTGACACATGTAAGAATAAGATTGATGAGAAGTGGTTTTGATTTGGCACAAAATAAATAGTTTTCGAGGATTAGTATAATCGGATGAATTAAAGATTAACAGTAATTTTGCTAGCGACCGTTTAAAAGGAAATTACAGTGAACCATAGGATGCATACCATGCAGATGTGTTTTCCAAAATTCATTCAACCTACTACATTGGGCTAACAGAAAACTTATTCAAACGCCGCATTAGCACAGTAACTCATTCTGCCGACACGTATTCAATAATACACGTCTTAATGAATTTTGATAACAAAGGATGCATGAATAGGAAGACGCATGTGACGTGGTACACGTCATCGATTTGCCAGTGTTGTTACTGTATCATTTTTACCCGACCGGACATGGCCGTTACCTAGTATAGCACGTGGTGGTAAACATACAAAATAAATTTAGTAAACCAAGCTGGGCTAATTCCTCATAGCACTAGATCAGCTATGAAAAAATATAGCAGAACAGCGAGTTTTGAAAAATATTTAACTCTTAAATATTATAAGCACGAGAATCAACCTAAATATATTTGATACTATCCATATACAGAATTGATACATAAGCATCAAAAAATAAATCAACGGTAATTAAGAGCTCAATTAATATAAAAAGAATGTCGTTAAAAACCGACAGGTTATTTACATTGCATTAAATGCAAGTGAAACCAACTATATACGAAATTTATACTTTCTACTTTCCTGCTGTATTTCATGAAGATTATATCTGATTTATAATGATATATCTGATATAATGAAATTCTACACGTATTTTGAGAGATTGATATCGCAATAAATGTTGCATGGAATATATTTTGTTAAATTTTCATATTCAATTAGAAGATGAAATTTAAGTGAACTATTTGTTATCGGTAATGCAACAGTTGAGAATACTGTTTCCTGGAAACATAGGACTGATCGAAATTACAATTGTTCGAATGAAAAATTAACCGAATTAAGGCAAATATCATTTACTTGTGTCAATCATTGGTCTGCGACTATGCTAAAGCATCGCTATGTACGTATATTTAAGCAAATCTATCCCGGTACAAATTTTATATCTCGTGTTTGTTCTTTCGGTCTTTTTTTATGGTACCTCTATGTTACAGGGACGTTAAAAAATCGATATTGGTTCACACACTGAGGGGGGATTGTACTTGGTTGAACTATAATAGATACTGCAGACCGGGTGAATTGGATATCTCTCGGCATTAGAACGTGTAAACGAAAACAATACCTTCATTGGACTGCAACATTGGTGAGGCACCACTTTGAATGATTTAGCCGACTGAATTGACACTACTACGTAGTTTTCAAGCTTGATACTTATTCTAACAATCTCTTTTGTGAAACAAAACAAAGCATTGGGCGTGGGGACAACCATAACACACAAACACACACAAACACACACACACGTATATGCGACGGTTTTCTTTCGGTTTCCCTCTACCAACTCCCCTCCCAGGGCATTGGTCGGCCCAGAAAACAAGAAAACACTTGTTCAAAATACCACACAGTGGGATTGAACTCAAGACGATATGGCTGGGGAAGAAATCTTCTTAATCACACAGCCATGTCTACATCTTACGTATTAATACGTAATTGTGCGAAATGAATTTCCTATTCTTTTATCCTTTTATTCATTTACTTGTTTTAGTCATTTGACTGCGGCCATGCTGGAGCGCCACCTTTAGTCGAACCAATTGACTCCATAGACGTACTCTCTGTAAGCCTAGTATTTATTCTATCGGTGTCTTTTGCCGAATCACTAAGTTACGGGGACGCAAACACACCAGCATCGGTTGTCAAGAGATGTTTTTTTTTGGGGGGGGGGAACATAAACACACATGCATATAATTATATATATATATACGACGGGCTTCTTTCAGTTTCCGAATATCAAATACACTCACAAGGCTTTGGTCAGCTCGAGGCTATAGTAGAAGAACTTGTCCAAGATGCCAGGCAGTGGGACTGAACCCGGAACTATGTGGCTGGGAACCAAGCTTCTTATTTCTTTATTGCCCACAACAGGCTAAACATAGAGGGGACAAACAAGAACAGACAAAGTGATTAAGTCGATTGCATCGACTCCAGTTTGTAACTGGTACTTAATTTATCGACCCAGAAATGATGAAAGGCAAAGTCGACCTCGGCGGAATTTGAACTCAGAACGTAACGACAGACGAAATACCGCTAAGCATTTCGCCCGGCGTGCTAACGTTTCTGCCAGCTCACCGCCAAGCTTCTTACCACACAGCTACTCCTGCACTTATATGCATGTTATTTAATTTATCGTGATTATAATTTAGTTTACTTTAATCCTATTTTATTTAAACATGATTATAGTATAATTCATGATAGTCATTCATAACAATGATAATTTTGCAAGGCTGTCATTAAAAATAAAATATCTCATTGATAGAAAAAGAAAAGATGCTCCGGAAATATAAATATTTTATCAAGGAATACAAACAACGAATTTGTACCTGCAGCTCTGTCAACAACCTTGACCCTACAGGAAAACGTACTACAAGAAGCCATCCTTATGTAATATGCAAAGTCATTCATATTTTTTCTTTTCTGTTCCCCTTTTTTGTGCGTGTGAATATAAAATACTATAATAGCTACTGTTACACTAAATACACGATTTCAGCGCTATTAGAGGTTGTATAACTTATCGAAAGCATAGCATTGATACTGATGAGAATAAGATTATGATGGTAATAATGATGTCGATAATAGATTGAACTTACCATATACCTTCGCTGTTTTTAATATGATGTATGTCAGAGATTACAAAGATATATATATCCAAAACCAAGTTGTTACTCAACCCGCGCCGGAACCGATTTTATTATTATTAATATTTTTATTATTATTATTATTGTTTTCTTCTCAGAACGTTCGGGCTTCTTTGTTCTGGTAGATTCTGTGAGAGCGGACAGCAGTCTGCTGTCAGAGGTCTCACAGTTGAACACTGATGTAGATTAATCGATTAATCCCCATCCCCACAATTGCTGCACTCGTGATCAAATTTGAACCTATTATTTGTTATCATTTGTTGTTGTTGTTGTAGTGGCAGTAGTAGCAGCAGCTGCAATAGTAGCAGCAGCAGCAATAGTAGCAGCAGCAGCAGCCGTAGTATTATTATTATTATTATTATTATTATTATTATTAGTAGTAGTAGTAGTTAGCACGCTGCTAAGCATTTAGTCTGTCTTTATACTTTGAGTTCAAATGCCGCCGAGACAGGCTTTGCCTCTTATCCTGTCAAAGTCGATGAAATAACTAGGAGGTGAACGTAGGGGTCGGTGTATTCAACTAGCCTCCGCCCCTCAAAAACTGTTGGCCGTGTCCCAAGATCATTATTATTATTATTATTATTATTATTATTATTATTATTATTATTATTATTATTATTATTATTATTATTATTAACTGCCGCTGCATGTATATCCCTCATCTTGCTAAAAGTTAATAAGAAAAATGTTTAATCATCTTCAAAGATATTGATTTTTTAGCAGCTGATAGTGAAGTTTCGTGACATGTTCCATAAATATTTTTGGTTTTAGTTACCATCAATCGATCTTTGCTTGTGAATCTATCAAAACAGGATTTAAAGGCGTTTCGTCATTTTAGGTAAATCTTCTGATCGAACAAACGAAAGAAAGTAAGACAGCTAACTAAAAATGTATTCAGTGGTGCCGGTAAACCGAGCAAAATGTATTAATATTTTGCAGCGTAATTATTGAAATTTCAATTGCAGATAGCAGAGTTCTGATTAAATTAATATTTCTGGATTTTAATGTGTTCTGTTAAATTTGTTTCTAAATTGCTCTGCTGAATATTAGAATAATTTAGGTTATTATTTTAGCCGAAATTCAGCAACTGGATCGAAGTGCTAAGGAAACAAACTGCTGATCAAAACATTGCTGTTATGCATCTATTAGTCAGCAGTATATGTTGAAGAGCAACTAGTTCGTATTACTGTTCCCAGAGAGCTACACCATGATCAAAAGAATAATCATTGGTTATAGTTTACAAGAGAAGGTCAATCACTGATTTATTGCGTTTACAATGGGAAGAGTGACAAAGGAACGGTTTCGCAATTCAGATTAAATGAATACAAGAAAGTGTTTATATTTGAACGTTCGCTGTATATTGGCTTCTCTAGGATGTTCGAATCTTTTAGAGCCACCCACCCACCGCATATATATATATATA
>NC_068990.1:18644380-18645381 GCF_001194135.2 Octopus bimaculoides
ATATCACTATGTTTATGTTATACTACTCGCGTATACATTGTGGAAAAGGATTATCCACTGTTATTTTCTCTTCTGAGAGAAAAAATGGCTTCGTACACGTATTGTGTTAAGAAGACAATATATACTGGAGCGAGCCGGAGATCGTCGCAGCAGTGCCTTATGGGAATGTTACACACGTTTCTCCACACTTAGGATGTGTCAATGCTGCACCCTAATTTATTGTAGAAAATTTTCCAAGATGAAAAATCTCGGTGAACATTTCTCTTTCTACGGTTTGTATGCTCGTATAATACACAGATGACTATTTTAATTTAAAGTTATTTCGATTGTGTCCAACGACATATATATATAATGTGCTCCACACAGTGTTTTCTCAAAGAAAGTTCACGACACATTGATCCATTGGTCGATAAAAAGGGTAGAATAAATTTTCCCCAGCTGCTGCTTGGGAATACTGTTAAATCACATAAATATGCTTGTCTGATGGTGTTAATAATTCGAGGTAAATATGTTTCCCTTAATATGACGCCAATTTGTCATTAAGATATTTTCTCGTTATTTATAAAAAAAAATGTCGATAAGTTATTAATGCGAATCACCAGTCATTTTTGCAGAGCTGTAAGACTATTTGCAGCAATGAAACATCGCATTCTGCTATGTTTAATTAAACTCGAAGGACTCGATCAATATAGAGGAGTGAAGAATCAATGTCATTGCTTCAGATAAAGATGTTTAGTGGCATGAAGGAAATGAAAATTAAAGATGAATTCAAAACGTAACTCACAGCATATTGGGTTGAAGCGAAATATTTTAATGGATTTAACTGGATGTTTTAGTATTTCTGAACATATATTGGTCTCTGCCAATAAACTGCATTAATAGCAACACAAATATTTTCCTTTTTTGAACATCAAACCTATAAATAGCAATCGCTAAAGGCATTTTAAGTGAATTTGCTTGGAGGAAACTACATGGTTGCTCGCGTATATGTGTGTGTGTGT
>NC_068990.1:18645649-18659744 GCF_001194135.2 Octopus bimaculoides
ATATATATATATATATATATAATTATGTAGCATGGAAACGATGCAATGTAATCAGGAATGGGCTTAGAACATTTTCTCCTTTTTTATGCTTTCTAGATCTGAGATTATCTCAGTGTTTTATCTGTTTACTAATTCCCTAATCGTATTCAGTTCCTGCCCGTTTTCTCATTTGGCAAGGTTTTCCATGTTCAACAATATCATATGAAACAAGAATCTTTGATCTCCAACTGTAGCTTCATATTTTAGCTATTGGCCGTACTGATCACTAGGCAATTTATTGATCGATCAATTCTCAATGGTTCATGTCTGACATTTCTATCCATAATCCATCAAACATTAAAGTCAACAAAACTGTTTGCATCTAAATCCATGATTATGTTATTAATAATTTGATACTGCACGCGATTGTTACGAGATTAAATACCATCCGTATTTGAATGATTGTAGTTTTTAAAGGCATTTACGTTCGGGAGATACATAATTTCCTTTAATCATGAAATAGTCTACAATGACATCTTGTGTGAACATGAGTAATGATATGCGGTATTAAGTAGTGTTAAAACGCCATAAATATTTCAAGTTATGTATATTGAGTGCAAGGATGCCAGGCTAATAATCGTAATACTCAATACTGGCAATACATTTATATTTTTTGGATGTTTTTTTTCGTGTTAATTGACGTATATTTTGATATTTACGCTATTAAAGAGGTGGAAAATGTTGCGAAATGGGAGAATTGTGAGAGCATTGGTAAGAAAAATACCTAGCGGCATATCTTCCGACTGTTTATGTTCCATGTTGAAAATCAGCCGGCGTAAACTATATTTCATAATTTCGGACTTGATAAAATAAAGAACCAGTCTAGCACTAAAATCAATAAAAAGACTTAACCATTCCCTCAAAATTACAGGCCTTGTCGAACTGGCAAAATCGTTAGCACGCAAGTTGAGATGGATAGTGGAATTGTGTTCGTATTTATGTTCTGAGTTCAAATTCCCCTAAATTCGACTTAATTTCGTCATTTTGAGGTCGGCAACACAAGAACTAGTAGTGCAGCGGAGTCATTGTGAAATTTAAAGCAATGTGTCTATAGTAGAAAGGATTATTATTATTATTATTATTATTATTATTATTATTATTATTATTATTATTATTATTATTATTACTGTTATCATTTCTTCGTAACACAGTGTAAGTAAAAATGCACCGGAGTCTTTAGCCATCTGTCAAGTCACAGCAAGGACCTCAGACAGATAATACATGCCTTTAAGACGTGCGCTGTCCCCAATAAGGCTGCTTTTTGCAAGACATCAATCTGCCATGGGATTTCCATTTGCCTTAAGAAGTCTTGAAGTTTCAATGGGATTGAGCCCAACACTCCGATCACCACTGGTATCACTTTTATATTACCCTCCCGCATTCCATACAGTCTTGCCAATTCCACTTTCAATTCGGAGTACCTGGTGATTTTTTCGACTTCTTTACTCACAACTTTCATGTCATTTGGTATGGCTACATGAATGATCTGACAGTATTTGTCTCTCTTATTCAATATTACAATATCCGGTCGACAGTGTTCGATTACACGATCCGTCTGAAAATCATAGTCCTAGAGTATCGTTACCTTTCCTTCCTCCTGGATAACTTTACTTGGTACATTCTCATACCAGTTCTCTGTTACTTCATATTGGTATTTACGCATAACAGTCAATGAAGATACACAACCACTTTATCGTGGTGGTGCTTGTATTCTTTTTGTGCAAGGCTTTGAGTTCAAATCCTATTGCAAGCTATATCCGTCGATATAATTGTCTATGTTCCCCCTATAAAATCGTGGATTACGAATAAATATTATGGCGTTGAAATGTTACTAAGTATAGAGCAGTGACAGTAATAAAT
Source organism: Octopus bimaculoides (assembly GCF_001194135.2). Classification (NCBI taxonomy): domain Eukaryota; kingdom Metazoa; phylum Mollusca; class Cephalopoda; order Octopoda; family Octopodidae; genus Octopus; species Octopus bimaculoides. Next base: position 18,647,549 of record NC_068990.1, read on the forward strand.
ACTGTCATTGTTCTATACTTAATAACATTTTCGCTGTACCTTCCGCGTTGCCATTTTGTACTTGAACAAATTATTGACGGTATCAGAAAGACTAACCTCCTATTGCAATGTGTCCACGCCGTCCTATCTTCCTTCTTTTCCTCCTATCTCTTTCTCTCTCTATCTCCCCCCCCTCTCTCTCTCTGTTCTTCTCTCTAGTTTCACTGCATTTCATTCAATAACTCTGCCCCTTGTTCTCTATATTCACCAATGTTCTCAGATTCTCTGAACTTTATTTACATTGAATCCACAGATCTCTTTATGAACATAGACAATGAATGATTATCGCTTCTTCAATGAAATCTAGTTCTTTACACCACGAGAGAATCCCGTCAACACGGAAGCGTTTACATGGTCGCTTTATCTGCCAGATACAGCAACCTAACTTCATTGAATCACAACATATAGTTCTAAATGTACCGTCTTGAAGAAGATATGATAATCACATGTGGAACGTCTGTAATCATAAATCTATCTCCCCCATCAACAAGGAATACTCATTTTGATCACTACACTTCTTCCGTTGACACCTCTGCCCTGCCTTCAAATTATATTTCTCCGCCAGTAATTAACTTTCATAGTTTCAAGCCGATCATTAAGAAGTATATTAACTCTAATTAACTGTCTCCATCTTTTAGCAAGGCTATTGATAATTACCCTTGTTCACTGGATTATACTAATCTTTAGATTTTCTATTCTTTGCTAGTTTCTGTCATCGTACCGTGACCAAGATAAAGCAGAAACCTCAAAAGTCCATTCCATTCACTCCTGCCGATACTTGCACTTTGTTTCATACGTCTTTTGCTTATCGGTATTTGCGTGGACAACCTCTCTTACTTACGAAGACATAAAGTGACACAGCATAAATAATACCGGCTTTTAGACCTGCTTAAGGATACACAGATGATGATGATAATGTGTGTGTGTGTGTTTGTGTGTGTTTGTGTGTGTTTGTGTGTGTTGGTGTAGAACAAGATTCTGCATTCCATCTGCTAAATTTGTTCTTGTTCAAATCCACGAAGCACGTTGTTTGAAACTCTCTTTAGTCATATTCACAGGGAAGTTTGGAATGTAAGCTAACAATTTAAATGGTGATGTTGTCCAGGTGTCGAAGAGCATTGTTACAAAATATAGCAATAATATATTGAGTTAGATGCATTTGTCCATTTGTAAGTAATGCGTGGTCGTCAAAACCTGCTTAATTATTTGAACCTGAAACCCGGTTTCCTGGTGTTTTATCCGTTTTTATATATCAGATAGTGTAGACAGAAAGGTTATGAATTTAAATGGCGGTTGAATGAGGCCGAGATAATGGCATGACCAAATCTTTTCTGAAAAGCAACAGAGATGTGAAAAGGTTAATTTTGTTTCAACAGTAAATGGAAACTACATTTAAAAAAATTAATTAACCCACTGCTAATACATAATCATTTGATTCAATAAGAGGAATGAAGTCGATTGAAGTCAATTCACAATTATACTGATAAATACTTTAAATATACTTGCAAAAGTGGTATGATGACCATGAATGTATTTGAACGCAACATAAAGCAATGCAAGACAAAATACTGCAAATCTAACGCTGCACTCTATTGTTCTAATCATATTTCAACCCAGATAGATAGCGATTAATATTAGATATTTCATTTGAAAGATTTTGATGGAGTTTTATTGCATAATTTCCTAGTAGATGAAAAGCAAAATTTATAAAATGGTAAGCTTCGGCATAATATCTAGGGGGCTATTGATTACTTTGTTTGTTGTAGAAACGCTCGAGATGAAAAGATGCAAACTAATTTTATATTTTTAGATATACATTCAGATTTTAAATTTATTCTAACAATATAGCCATAATTTGTATTTATAAACCTAGACCCAATAATCTTGTTTGGAAAATCTGAAAATTTTGTATTTAATGTCCATTTATAACGCATTTCTCGTTAATGTTTGATGTTACATTAATGTCACTGAATAACAATGAAAGCTTTGCTCTCGCTGTCAAAAGGAAACATATTTTGACTTGTTATGGCGAAATTTAGATTTTGTTTGTTTCAAGAATTGTTTAACTCTTAAGACGTTCTGAACTTTAATACTTCGACAGTTCTATTCGTGAATTACAATAGATTGATATACTTATATGTCTCCTCCCCTTCTCCTCTTACTCCTCTTGACCTGACAGCTATCTTCCAGAGCTCTTTGGCTAAACTTATTTAACCAGTACCGTATTTCTCAAGAACTTCCAGATCGTTCACGCTTTCTCTTTCAACGACTAATTCCAAATAAACGGAAATTTAACGCAAATATGTTGAACGTCATGCATTACTAACTCATCTATCAATTTGAGGGAGTGTTTAAAAGATAAGAACAATGATTTCGTGCTTCAGACATATATAGAAAGATATTTTCTTTCAGTCAATATTGTCATAAAATAAGTTCCAAATGGATTCGGATAATTCTGATTATATGTATGGTTTCTATCAAGCTTAGTAATTACATCTTCGTGTATTACGGTCTTACGGTCAATATTTGTTTCAAATTTTGGCACAAAGCTTGCAATTTCCGGTGAGGGGTTACATCAATTACAGGAACCCCAGTGCTCAACTGGTACTTATATTATCAACCCCGAAAGAATGAAAGGCAAGGTCGACTGCTGAGGAATTTTAACTAAGAACATATATCACCTGATATATGCCCTTCTGGCAAATTTCAGGCCTCTGACTGCTGACAACTCGTATATACCACCTTAACAACCAGCTGTTACTTTGCACCGCCTGCATTAAGGTCACCCATGTACGGGACTGCCATTTATCAATACCCAACGCTTAGCAATCCCAATGCTTGTTTTGCGTGTGTATACTCGGGCACGCATGTAGTCTTTTCAGTGCCATGGCAGTCAAGTGGATTCTGTAAAGCTATTCTTCGATATGATATACTTATTATTCTAGCTTCTAGGTTCTGATATGAACATTAGTAAAAGCCAGGGGCAAACACTAAATGTTGCTGGATTGCAACTTGAAGAACAAACAGAAGTTTGAAAATGAAATCCATCTTTTTTCTACTTCAATTATTACATGTCTTTCTCTTAAATAATATATACATACAGAACGAGTAAACTGAAATCTGACAGGGCACAGCATTTGTAATTTCATTGGACTATTACTTACTGTTGTCTTGCTTTCTATTCCTGTAATATAGCGTCGGAATTTCAGCACTAACACTGACAGAACACAGCATTTGTAATTTCCTTTGACTATTACTTATTGATTTCCTAATCATAAAATATCTACTAAAAAGAAACCGTCAAATGACGCACGTCGTGCAATGCTTTTTCTATATCGCCTATTATGCTATTGCCTAATTTGTCGCAATAAAAATTATGCAACACTAATTGTGCACCGGCTCACCATTTGTAATTTTATTTCACTATTACTTATTGATATTCCTAATAAAAAATGTCTCCTAAAAAATACCGTCAAAAAAACGAACACCAAGCGCCATCGGAGTCAACTGGATTCCGTAAAGCTAATCTTCTATATTATATACCCATTTTTCTAGTTTCTCGGCTCGAGAAACTGTAAAAGTAACTATCCGGTCAACGACGGGTATTATTGCTAGTACACACACACATAGACACACACACACATATAAATTATTTTCATACATATAATTTGTTGACCAATTTGTGAAGCTTTCCACCAGCTGATTCTACACTGCCATATCCTGAGATATCTAATTAAATTTGTATTATGAAGTCGTCTCGCAGTGTCACAAAGAGAAGATACACTTTATCAGCCACACGAAATGCAAAACGTCTGTTGCCTTCAAGTTGTTTAGTCTATCCTGAAGATGAATTTACCAGTGATCCATCAGCCTTTATAATGTCAACAATCAATTAGTGGAAACCACCTCTTTTGTTGTCAACTCTTTTGTTGTCAACTCTTTTGATCATGGGATAGACTGGTGGACTTAAATAACAAACACATTGATTACTGTTAAGAAGCGGTGCGCCGTTTGAAATGGTAAGCAAAGGGACTGTGAACTATAATAAACGCTAGTTATATATTAAACTTACTTTAATACAGTGCGTACTATTTGCTATAAACACTGAAATAGATATTTAAAGTTACAGACGTAAATTAATAGTATTAAATATACAGAGCATTTCAAAAGTTTCTTTAGCATGAATATAAACTAGCTAGACAGCCCCCTTCCTAAAGGTAATGTAAAAGGAAAAGGGGTTCTATACCCCTTTTTATTTACTGACCAGGCTCCCGTGGCTTTTATGGGTTTTTTCCACGTGTAACCTTTCGAAGCGCTTCCCTCTATTGGAAGTTTTTATCTTTCTCTGTTTTCTCACTGTTTACACGAACGTTTTCTTTTCGGAAAAAATCCTTTGTAAACTTCGTCCTGTCTTTGTCCTTACATGTTTTAAATTAGCCATGTGGCTAATAAAACCAGAATCAATTATCATCATCATCATCATCATCATCATTATTATTATTATTAGTTGTAGTAGTAGTAGTAGTAGTAGTAGTAGTAGTAGTAGTAGTAGTAGTAGTAGTAGTAGTAGTAGCAGTCAAATTCCGCCGAGGTTAGTTCGTATTCCATTCTTATGAGGGTCGATGAAATAAGTGCCTGTTGCACACTGGGTTCGATGTTATCGACTACCCCCTCACGCCAAAGATATTTACTTAAATCTCTTAAGTCGCTGGTGCCAATTGTCTCTTCCTTATTGGTAGCGCTATTATTATCTTTTCCTTTGGGTACTTCTTTGGTTCTGTATCTCTTATGATGTTGTTTGTCTTTCCTACTGCCTGGTCTTTCTTTTCTAGTTATCTTGCAAACTCTTCTACCTCCAATTCTGTCATCTACTTTTTTCTTCTAATTGCATTAGCTTGATCATCTAATCTCTGTTCAGCCATTTTAAATATAACCTTCTCTGCCCAAAGTGTTAAGATCCGTTTTCTATAACACCTTCTTTGAGGTTCACTTTCTAAGTAGCACTGCATCACTATCGTGTTTTCTTCGCTGGTCCACTTCTTCTTTGCTTCATTATCTGCTCATGCTGTATTAGAATAACAGCTATGGTCAGTGTGCATCTTTACTGAATCACTGCCGAGCGGGAGACCTTTCCTTAAAGGTCCAGCTTTATTTTCATCAGAGTTTCTTCGGAAACTCCTGTCTATCATAAACTGAGGTAAGGTAACTTTCGTGAACATCATCATCACCACTATCATTTTTCGACATCTGAAAGTTTCAAGCAACTTTCTGTTGCATAATTTGTTGCAACTTTGCGCTGATGGGGTGAAGTGGCCTGCATTTGTTTTTGGGGGGGGGATATTATATTGTATCTATGTTTTGTTATAGGGTTTAGTTTGAGTCTTCTGTTGTATTAGTTTTTGTATTGTGTGTTGTTGTGCAGTGCAAGTTGTGGTCTTCTGTCCGGTATCGCCCTTCTATGACATGTTTTATGGGTTTGTTCATTTTGTTGGGTATTTACAATATAAGTTTATTCTTGTATATTTTTGAAGGGGTTCTGCATAGTAGTGTGTTTAAATCCTAAATAAACTATTTCATAATATTTATGATTCTCTGTCCACGGATCTTCCTCTTTTGGTTGGTTTTGTTAGGGCTCCTTTTTTTCAGCGTTTACCTTTTTAACTGAACACCGCCTATGGACATGTGTTGATGTTTCTTTCGTAGTTATAACTATAATTATAATTATTATTTATGTATCAGCGAGAGACCGAGAAGAAACAGGAATGTACATATATATAGTAGTAGTACTGGTGAGGCTAGTAGTGGTGGTGGGGTTGGTAGTATTAGTATTAGTAGTATCAGCAGCAACAACAACAGCAGGATGAGAAACAGCAGCAATAGCAGTGGCAGCAGCAGCAGCAGTAGTTGTAGTAGTAGTGGTAGCAGCAGAACTGGCAGCACTCTGTGAAAAGGTGTTCTTGTAAACTAAGGAAGTTGTTGGATGAGAAGGTAGGTAATGAATTCTAAATTAGATAACCGATAGATAGCTTGGAATAAGTGATATCTGTAAAAACTACACCGGAGCAAATATGACCAGTCGTTCAATCGGATGCGATAATGACTGCTTCTATGACATTAGACATGTCAACTAACGATCCTCTTTTGTCGCCTCCTGAAATACCATAATGTTAAATAATTCAAGTGTTCTTTATTACCCAACAGTCAAGACACATGTTACACGTTACATCAATTATTAATAACATTTTAATAAATCAATGAGAGAGAACGTTATTTTCGCTATAACTGACAAAAAAGTTGTCCATTCTTGATTCATTACAATATTGGGACATGTCATAAATAATGCAGTGTTTTCACTTAGATAAACTACCTCAATCAACTTGCTATAAAAGCAAGTAGTCATTTTACCTTGTCCTTATTCTTAGTGCAAGTTTTGAAGAATGCAGAGCCGATTTTAACAGTTATTTTTTCGTAGCTATAATGGAAGTGATAAAGGAGCATATTCGGCATATTTTGCTTTATGAGTTCAATAAAGGCAACATCGCAACGGAAAGTGCGGGGAATATTAAGGTAGTATATGGGGATCGGACAATAAACGTAAGCCAGAATCAACGGTGGAACCAGAAACTCCGAGCCGGAAACTAGAGCCTAGAGGGCAAGCCTCATCCTGGAATATTTGTAGAGCTCGTCGAGGATGCCCTGCAAAACCTGGTGGAACAAAATCCTATCGTTACTGTTGAGAAACTATAAGAGAAGCTTGGATTTGATCATTCAACTATTCATCGACACCTGCGTTCCATCTTCTTTGCTGTCACGTCTCACGAATGAACCTTTTTGGGGACCCAAGTGGGACTGGTGACGGGAAATGGGTTCTCTATAAAAATGTCAAATGTCTAAGGCAGTGGATAGGGAAAGGAGAACCACCGGCAACCCAGACTAAAGATCTTCAACCACATAAGGTGTTGTTATCTGTTTGGTGGGATATGAAAGGTTTAGTCCACACTGAACCCTTAAAGCCAGCGGCTTAAATCAGCGCTAGAACAAAAACGACCATCTTTGGTTTCAAGACGAAAGGTGTTCTTCCATCAGGATAATGCTCGGCCACATACAGCGAAGATGAAATTCTAAACGCGGGAGTAGTTTGGATGGGAAACGATGCCCCACCCACCATATTCACTGGATATTGCCCCATCTAATTATCATTTATTTCGCAGTCTTCAAAATCGTTTGGATGGAACAAATATGAATTCTGTAAACGAGGTCAGATCAGTACTGGGGGAGTATGTTTCATCACGGACTAGTGAATTTTGGAAGAGAGGCCTTAGATAGATGGTAGAGCATTGCAGAAAATGATGGACAGTATATTTTAGATTAAAAAAGATCTTCGTTTTTATCTTAATTTTGAAAAATAAAAGAAGTATAACAAAACCGCATTATGTATGGGGTGACCCAGTATTATGAACGACAGGTAAGGTTTCCATTTGAAGGAGCAGAGTTTTGCCAGCGTGACATCATGCTTGCACGAAGTCTGTCACGGTGGTGGAGTCGACTTTGCTCAAATGTTTGAATTATGGAGAATCAGGAATGGCCCTAGATCCTGCGCTCTGATGCTTTTTTTTTTCTAGGAAGAAAAGCAAATGTTGCATCGATTCAGATTGTCTTTCACTTTGTCTTTGAAGCGCAAATGTGAATTAGAAGCAGCTCGAGTGTCGCATACACACACACACACACACACACACACACACACACACGCTCATGCGCACACATAAATGCATATATATATACATATATACAAAGACATGTATATATATATATATGTACATATACACATATATAGAGGGAGAGGGAGAGAGAGAGAGAGAGAGAGGGAGAGAGAGAGAGAGAGATAGAGAGAGAAGAAGCAGTGATGAATTACATAGATGATGGATATATATATATACCTATTGAGAGAAAAAGTAAGGGAGACAGAGACAACAAAAAGAAAGAAAAAAGAGAGAGTTATAGAGATACGATAAAACACTAAGTTAGGATATGAGATAAGTAGATAAACAGCCAAGATATCTGTTGTGTTAGATGGCTGAATAAACAGTTAGATATAGAGTGAGAGCGGGTGTGAATATGGATAGAATGGCCTGATGCCAAACTTTACGAAGATAGAAATGAATGGATGGATAGAAAGGCAGACAGCTTTGATATATCGAGAGAAATAAGTGTTTAACAGTAATTATAGTCAAGGCAACTGTTAGAGGCATTTAGAGAAAAATAATTTATATACAAATAGCAATGGAAACGAAAATATGGCGATTAAAATAGTTTCGCAAATAGATTGTGAAAAGAAAAGTGTGAAAGATTGTGAAAAGAGTTGAGGTTCTTTCTTCTCTGACCAACCGGCATTTTGTTAGGCATAGGGACCCATGGAGAATATCATCATATTCGTTTATTCTTTTATTTGTTTCAGTCATTTCACTATGGCCATGCTGGAGCACTGCCTTTAGTCGAACAAACCGACCTCAGGACTTATTCTTTGTAAGCCTAGTACTTATTCTATCCTTCTCTTTGCCGAATGGCTAAATTACGGGGACGTAAACACACCAACATCGGTTGTCAAGCGACGGTGGGGCGAAAAAAGACACAGACATAGACCCACAGACACAGACACAGACAGACAGACAGACAGACACACACACACACACACACACACACACACACACACACACACACACACACACACACACACACACACACACACACACACATATCTATACGACGGGCTTCTTTCAGTTTCCGTCTACCAAATCCACTCACAAGACTTTGTTCGGCCCGAGGCTATAGTAGAAGACACTTGCTCAAGGTGCTATGCGCAGTCGAACTGAACCCGGAACCATTTGCTTGGTAAGCAAATTGCATACGTCACAGCCACTCCTGCGTCTATGTTTCATTTCCTTGAAAGTATTTGCTTTTGTTTTTGTTTTTAGATGTGTGTATGCAGTATCCTGAAGATTTCATTGCTGTTTGAATCGCTCCAATATACATATTTGCTCACACACACACACGCACAAGCACAAACGCACGCACACACACACAAACATATATACATATGAATATATATACGTGTGTGTATATAAGTAGTCACATATATATATGCGCACGCCTGTGTATGTGTGTGTGTGTAATTATATATATCGTTACCTCATTGCTGTGCAAATGGGAAATATATGCATTTCTCGATGGTTTCTACCTCAGTAATTTCTATCAACTCTTATATAAAGCATAACACCTGTTCCCTCATTGAATTATAAGGCAAAACGAAAAACATTTGCACATATGTCTAGAAATATTTTTTAAAAGTTTTCATACATTTTTGACATGGTGTTATATTTATGGAAATTATGTTTTAAAAATTTAATCTTAAGAGTTAAAAAGAACATGGCTTGAAGCCAATAACCGAGCATCTATGGACATGAGGGTTGTGGAATACTTTAAGTCTTAGAGGCTAATTGCCAGTGCGTAATAACTTATGCATCTGCGCTGAGAAAACTATTGACTTTTTAATTTTACAAATTCATATGGAGAGAATTAATGTATTAAATTAGTTTTGTACCGCAGGCTTAAAAAGTCATTTTTCTTTAAGTTTTCTAACTAATTGTTTAAAGCCTTTAACTGCATATAGCTTCATGTATTCATTTGGGGCAAAATTTCGTCTGCGTTTGTGTTATCTCTGAGCAATGCTCTGTGACACCGCTTGATTTGCCGGACGGGGCAGTCAAATTTTGTCTGCGTTTGAGCTGTTTTTTCCACCCTGATTTGTGCAGGCGCTCAATTTGTTGACAACAGCAGCCGAATTTCGATATTTCCTTTGAGGTATTTTTCTACCCTGCTTTGTACAGATGCTTGATCTGCTGAAAATAGCACTCAAATTTCGTCTGCGTATACTTGCTTCACTTATTGGACTGCAAACGTGTGAGGCATCGCCTTGCAGCGTTTAGTAGAGCAAATCAACCCAGTGCTTATTATAAAAGCATGGTATTTATCCTATAGATCGCTTTCGTCGAACCATTAACTCACGAGGTATATCTCAGCATTGTTTTGTGCAGGAGCTGGCTCTGCTTGTAATAGCAGTTAAATACTCTGTGAATTCGATCACAATGACTTACTGTTGGAAAAAAGCACTTTGGATAAAATATTATCTCTAAATAGACTTTGTGGTCATGCGTGGATTGCCATTAGTCAAAGGTTTAATGTCTCGTGTCTGAAATCGTGTATTGAACAAGAACAGCAGCAACAACAACAACAACAACAACAACAACAACAACAGCAGCAACAACAACAACAGCAACAACAATGACAAAACCATCAAAAAGAAAAACAAAATCAAGACCCCAATTATTTGTCAACTCTTTAATGTTAACTTCAACATCGTCTGCAGTTGTATTGATATAATTTACTAAAAAGGAATAATTCGTCTTCCATCGGCTATCACGAAGAAAAAGTAACTGCAGCTTTAGCAACAACACCAACGGCAGCTGAAATTATGCAATTTAACCATCTGGTTCCTTTATAGTGAACACACTGTCTCGACATTGTATAATTATATTTCGTCTGCGGTAAGGAAAGGTTTGTAGGTTCGTTGAATCGTAGAGAGATCGGACAAAATGCCTAATAGTATTTATTTATGGCTGTCGTCGTTCTGGTTTCAAACATAGCCAATATCAACTTTGCCTATCACCATTCAGGGACCGATAAATCGAACAATCAAGTGATTGGATCGATATAATCAGTTTACAGAAGGCCCCAAGGCGTTAGCTTTGTCCCAAAAAGCAGACTCACTTATTTCAACTCATTTACCAGCAGCAGCGAGCGATCACTTTCGTCCAGGTCGGATTTCCAAGACATACCTTTCCCGTCTGCGTTGTGCTGCATGCATACAATCAGAGAGGCTCTTGTTTTCCGTTCATTCTTTGATGTCATCATTCCACAAACGTCTTTCACCGTCTCTTGCTCTCTTCCCGTCACCCTTCCTGTCAGGAGGGTTTTGGGTTATGACACATGGCGCATATTTGTTCCAAGTATGATAACATTGTGGACTTGATTCTCGACAAATGTTTTTGGACTTGAGCTTTTTTATTTCTGTGATATCTGTTATAATGACTTTCCAAACATCTCAAAAGCATCGATCTTTTCTTTTCCCCTGCTTTGTAAATTATCCAAGGCTCTGCTTGTAGAGGATATTTGGTATAATACAATGGTTTACTAACCCCAATTGTAGATGTTATGTTGTGAATTTTGAGATGAAGATTTCTTCCTGTTCTTACGAATGTAGTTTTAGCCATTAAAAAAAAATGTTCTTTCAGTAACTTCTACATATTGACCTTTCTGATTTATTATTTGTTCTGGTTCAGTGGTTAGGATATTCGGTTCATTGGTTAGGATGTTGTAAAGTCGTGAGTTCGATGCTTGCCGTCACGTTGTGTCCTTCAGCAAAAAATATACTAGTTCACGTTGCTCCAGTCTACTCGTCTAGCAAAAATGAGATGTATTTGTAATTCAAAGAGCCAGCCTTGTTACACTATATCTCCCTGAAACTACGTTGAGAGCACGGGTGTCGGCGGTGTGCATACCCACGTGCACGTTAAATTCACGAACAGGCTGTTCTGTTGATCACATCAACTTGAACTTCCATCGTTGTAACCGACAGAGTACCAGTTGAAAAATGCGTCCTAAATGCTTGGATGTTTTTAATATTTATTCAGGCTTCTGTTTATATACCTTTATATTTGCCTACATTTGTTCTGTTTTACTATTTTTATATGTAATTCACAAATTACTAATTCTCTGTTATTCATCAGGATAGCAAATGAAAAACAGTTTTTTTGTCTGTTTAGTGGAGCCGACTGGTACAACTGCTGACGATATTGAAATCAACATCAAAATGGTAAAAGCTGTTTCACGATGTCAAAGCTACCTAGAAGCTCGCTTTGTAACCGCATTTTCCGGATTCTGCCCGATAGCGTGTGACACCTTTGCGTAGTATCTTCTTCTCTTATCTCGGGCTCACCAATGTCTTGTGAATTAATTTGGTAGACGGAAAGTGTGGGGAATCCCTCGTATATATATATATATATATATATATATATATATATATATATATATATATATATAT